>NC_044393.1:49624165-49927195 GCF_006542625.1 Nomascus leucogenys
TTTGCTGGTGGAGGGTCTTGCATCAAAATTGATGGCTGCCAACTGATCAGGGTGGTGGTTGCTAACAGGTGGAGTGACTTCAGGCTCCACTTCTAATTCTAGTTTTCTTGCTATTTCTACCACATACGCAGTGACTTCCTATACTGAATTCTTGAACTCCTCAAAGTCATCCCTGAGGATTAGAATTAACTTCTCCCAAGCACACGTTAATGCTGATATTTTGACCTCCTCCCATGAGTCGCAAATTTTCTTAATGGTGAATCCTTTCCAGAAATTTTTCAATTTTACTTTGCTCAGATCCACCAGAAGAGTCACAATCTATGACAGCAACAGCCTTACATAATGTATTCCTCAAATAATAATACTTGGAAGTCGGAATTACTCCTTATTCCATTGACTGCAGAATGGGTGTTAGCAGGCATGAAAACAACATTAATCTCCTTATATATCTCCATCAGAGTTTTGGATGACCAGGTGCATTGTCAAGGAGCAGTAATATTTTGAAAGGAATCTTTTTTTCTGAGCAGTAGGTCTCAAACATTGGGCTTAAAATATTTAGTAAACCATGCTTTAAACAGGCATGCTGTCATCCAAGCCTTGTTTTCCACTAATAGAACACAGGCAGAGTTGATTTAGCATCATTCTTAAGGGCCCTTTTTTAGACTTTTAGAATAGTAAGTGAACACTGTCTTCAACTTAAAGACACCAGCTGTGTTAGCCACTAGCAAGACAGTCAGCCTGTCCTGTGAAGCTTTGAAGGCAGACACTGACTTCTTCCTAGCTGTGAAAGTCCTAGATGACATCTTCTTCCAATAGGCTATTTTGGTCTACATTGAAAGTCTGTTGTTTAATGTAGACACATTCATGAACGATCTTAGCAGGATCTTCTAGGTAACTTGCTGCAGCTTCACATTAGCACCTTGCACTTTTAAGTTACTAAAATAGCTTACTTCCTTAAACTTCATGAACCAACCTCTGTTAGCTTCTAACTTTTCTTCTTAAGCTTTCTCATCTTTCTCAGCCTTCAAAGGATTGAAGCAAGTTAGGGCCTTGCTCTGGATTAGGCTTTGGCTTAGGAGAATGTTGTGGCTGGTTTGATCTATACAGACAATTAATACTTCCTCCGTATTATCAAAAAGGCTGTTTTGACTTTTTTTTTTTTCTTATCATTAGTGTGTTCATTGGAGTAGCACTTTAAATTTTCTTCAAGAACTTTTCCTTGGAGTTCATGATTTGGCTACAAGAGGGCTGGCTTTTGATCTATCTCATCACTAGATATGCCATCTTTACTACTTAATCATTTCTACTTTTTGACTTAAAGTGAGAGACCTGTGACTCTTCCTTTCACTTCAACACTTAGAGGATATTGTAGGTTATTTGTTTTCCTAATTTCAGTGTCATCATGTCTCAGGGAATAGGGAGGCCTGAAGAGAAAGAGAGAGAAGAAAAATGGCTGGTCAGTGGAGCAGTTAGAACACTTAACAGCATTTATCGATTAGATTCATTGTATCATATGGGCATGGTTCATGGTGCCCCAAAATGATTATAATAATAACATCAAAGATCACTGATCACAGATCACAATAACAGACATAATAATAATGAAAAAGTTTGAAATATTGTGAGAATTACTAAAATGTGACACAGAGACACAAAGTGATCATGTTGGAAAAATGGCACTGATAGACTTGCCTGGCATCGTGTGGACACAACCTTCAATTTGTAAAATACACAAATATCTGCAAAGTGCAATAAAGTGAAACACGATAACACAAAATATGCCTGTAAATAAAGAAAGAATGCATTTTAGTTTTAGCATAATTCTGTTGGATGACAACAATAATTGAAAAAAATATATATAATATAATATATATATGGATTCCTGTTTGTAATGATGTCATTTTGCATTTAGATGCCCTGTGAACCACGGCCACATTTCCTAATCTGGTTTCTCATGGAAAACCATGTGCTTAAATTGCTTCTCTGTGGGAAAGTGGATATTGTTCCATGATCTAATAAATCATGATCTGATAAATTTGAAAAATTCCAGGATAGCCCTCTCTAGTCTCTAACCAGCAGCATTAGCATCACCCAGGAAACTTTAGAAAATTCCTTGCCAAACCCAATCAGAATCAGAAACTCTGAAGGTAGTACAGATTTAAAGGTAATCTGTGTTTTACCAAGCCTTCCAGGTAGGGTTGCCAGATAAAATAGTGGATGCTCAGTTAAATTTGAATGTCAGATAAACAATAAATGTTTTTCAATATAACTGTGTTCAAAGTATTTCATGGGACATACTTACATTTAAAAAGTGATTCATTGCTTGACTGACACTCAAATTTGAGTGAATGCTCTGTGTTTTTGTTGGCTAACTCTGGTAACCTACCTCCAGGTGGTGAGTCTCATGTGCATCAAGGCTAAGAACCATGGCACCCCAGGATTAAGACTTCTGTTGAACTGCATTTACTCCTATGTTCAATTGGTTGAATCAGGGAATTTTGTTGTTGTTGTTGTGTTTTGTTTTAATAAGCAGTTTTTTATTAGTACCATAATTATCTCAAGAGCAGATAGTAATAAACAAACATCAGAACACATTTCCTAAGAGGAACAGGTTTCAAAATGCCTAATAGAACTTTGCATAAGGGGAACAGTGAAGGCATGTCTGATTGTGGAACACTGGGGAGAACAGAAATTTGGGGGCAAGGAGATAAAGTGAGGCATACTGTAACAAAAGTTCTGATTTTCTTCCATAAAGCAGAAATAACAACAACAACAACAAACAAACAGCCCACCATCTATAGTGCATTTATTCTGAAGAAAAAAAAACAGCAACAAAATTCTGGAAACAATTCTGACAACAAAATGGCCAGGTTCAGGTTGGTCAATGAAAACCCACTTAAATTTCACTCTACTTTGCAACCATTCAATTTTTAAGCCTTCTTGAAATAAGTTGCAGAAAATCCCCAAGAGCAAGAGAAACTTTATATACTTCTATTTTACTTATTTCCTCTTGAATCTTCTTATAAAGAACAAACATGTCTCTGGGCTGAGAAAATTGTTTCCTGGAAATATGGGGAGCCTCATACTAAGATAATAAGAATAGTTCCACGATCTGAATTAGAGATTCAGTACTAATTTTCTGTGGCTAATTGGCTAAGTGTCTTTGAAAGAGGTATTGCAGGGTTCAAAACTATTTTTTTTTGTTTGTTTGTTTTTCTTTTTTTTTATTATTATACTTTAGGTTTTAGGGTACATGTGCACAATGTGCAGGTTTGTTACATATGTATCCATGTGCCATGTTGATTTCCTGCACCCATTAACTCGTCATTTAGCATTAGGTATATCTCCTAATGCTGTCCCTCCCCCCTCCCCCCACCCCACAACAGTCCCTGGAATGTGATGTTCCCCTTCCTGTGTCCATGAGTTCTCATTGTTCAATTCCCACCTATGAGTGAGAACATGCAGTGTTTGGTTTTTTGTCCTTGTGATAGTTTACTGAGAATGATGTTTTCCAGTTTCATCCATGTCCCTACAAAGGACACGAACTCATCATTTTTTACGGCTGCATAGTATTCCATGGTGTATATGTGCCACATTATCTTAATCCAGTCTATCGTTGTTGGACATTTGGGTTGGTTCCAACTCTTTGCTATTGTGAATAGTGCCGCATCTCACACCAGTTAGAATGGCCATCATTAAAAAAACAGGAAACAACAGGTGCTGGAGAGGATGTGGAGAAATAGGAACACTTTTACACTGTTGGTGGGACTGTAAACTAGTTCAACCATTGTGGAAGTCAGTGTGGCGATTCCTCAGGGATCTAGAACTAGAAATACCATTTGACCCAGCCATCCCATTACTGGGTATATACCCAAAGGACTATAAATCATGCTGCTATAAAGACACATTCAAAACTATTTTTTTTCTGGCATACCATCTTAAGGGTAATTTAAGAACAAAACAACAAAACAAAGAAAAAAGGCATCCCTACGTAAGACTCTGTTATCTTGGTATGACTAATTTTTCCTACAGAATGAAAGATACGTTTAACTAAATTCAGCTGAAAGAATATTTGCTGAATTGGCTTGCCTGAGCTAAGTATCATGGTAAAAGCTGTTGCCTAGTATTTAACCACAAATCCCCCAGAAATTTGGAAAAACAACTTTAATAGAGAGACCAAAACTACTGTGGGAATAGAGCTTGGCTAGAGCTAGTGCTACTGAGTATCTTTCTTGCTGTTTGGTGAAGGAAAATTATATGGATAGGTATCTTCTGGTATATATTATCATTGCTCTTGAATTCAAGTGGTGGCAGTTTGGCAGAAAATGTAAAGTGGAGGAGCAGGAGATTGTGAATTAACTCTTAATTTAACTAGATCATTTGTCTGAACTAAAACTCTATGTTTTGTTTAAGTCACAGGGTACTATGGTATTAGATTAATACTATCTTTAAACTTATAGAAAGCCTAAAACATATTCATAACCATAAAGTATATTTTAATTTAACATTGAAATTATTTCTCAGAAATCATAACCTTAAATTAATACTGTTGTTAAAGAGGGCTCAGTGCATTGCATTGTTTCTGCTTTGAAAACAATATTATCATTAGTAATATCATAGTTGCTGATATTAAATGGATACAAGTTCAGTGAACTAATTAAAGATTAAAGCAGAAAATCTTTACTGTGGCATTAAATCAATCCATAGTTTCAGAATTCATTATGCTAAGCATTCTAGTAATTAAAGAGCACTTAAATGAAACACATACAGATAAATTAAAACTGAATTTCACAAGCTGAAGCTTGTAATGGCATCCTAATAGAGATATATATAAAATATATTCCACTGAAGACTGTGCCATTTAGTTGCCGTATAGTTTAACACAAATTACTGGTGCCACCTATTGGTCAAAGAGTAGAATTCCAACAGGTGCTTAATAAAAGTAATAATCAGAAATTTTATTACAAAATAATGGGTTTCATAAAGTGGATGTATCAGTGTTATTTCTTGGTGTTGAAATTATACTTAAGTTTTAATACATACATTTTAAGTGATATATAAAATGACTATGTAAGTATTTGCTAACTTTAAAAACCAGGAATAATAATTCATAAAAATGATTTTTGTTCATATAGTTCTAAACCACAGCTCAGTGTTTTTGTTTAAATTACTATGCAGTAAACCTAGACATTAAACCAGTGTGGTTCTCATTAAAATGTCCAAAAAAGCATTCCAGTGCCATGACCCCACCTCAAACTAATTAAATCAGAATCCTTTGGGGATTGTAGTGGGGAGAGTTTGTGAGGGGGCAGCCATCAGTGGTTTTTTGGAAGTACTTGAGAAAATTTTAACAAAGAATCAAGGTTGTTAATCACTTTTTTTGAAACCAGCAACTTAATATAAAAATTTGGTTTCTCATCAATAAAAACGATGGAGGGGTGTGGTGGCAACCATTAAAATCTCTTTTACCTCTATTATCCAACAGTCTTCACACACACAAAAAAAAATCACTCACACCATAGCAAGCATCCTGTAGAAATATTTTTTTCCTTATTATCCCTAGCATAGGAAAATAAATCACCCACATTTAAAAAAATTCTCTAAGTCAAGAAAAAAATATAAAATTGTTTTTATAAGGTTATGTAAACAAACCTGGCTTCTTCAAAGCTAACTATGTTGTTGAAAGGCTTTATAAAGCCAGAACACAAGGCAAGCTGATTCCAATTATTTAGTATGTGTCAGAGGTGCCAGATTTACAGCCTCAGAGGCTTAAGTCCATTACCCACCACACGATGTACTAATGGAGTTCTATGGTGCCTCATTCACCAAGTGCTAGACGTAAAATGCTGATATAAAACATAGTCTCTAGACTCCAGAAGCTGACAGTCCATGAGGGGAGATGAACTTGACATATATGTGATGGCACAGAATGCTGTATGATTGTGTTTTCAGTATGTAGAATTGTCAATATGTGCTGTCCCGGAGTTCAGAGAAGATGGAAATCCATGAAGGCTAGCTTCATCGAGGGAACCCTAGGAAGAAAATTAAAATCTATTAGCACAGAGCTGTTAGGTGAGACTGTATAGCATTTTAAGGGAGAAAGTCCAGAGACTGGAATCAAAGAGAGCCATAAGTTGGGTGTTGGGATCTGTGAAGACAGAGAGGAAGCAGTAAAGGAAATAGGGCAGTTGTTAGAAAAGGATGAAGAAAAAAATACCAAGATAGTGTAATATTATTGAAACAAACCAAGGAAGAGCAGTTTCAAAACAGTGGTAAATTGGTAATGTCAAATGTAGCTGAAATAAAAGGGAAAGTGGTATGAAGAACCAAGAGAATGAGGTAAAGAACAACCACAGGGTAGAATATTATAGAATAATACAGGATAATGCTATAAGTGGTTATGATGCTATTTATTCTTATCCTAGTTAAAAAAAAAACTAAGACTCAGACATATATGACTCTCCCCAGACCACACAGCTAGCTAATTAATGGCAGAGATCCTGGCATGTGTCACTGATGAGTATCAAATATATGTCACCTGTATAATACTTGAAGTCATTCTTCTGAAAATTTCCTCTACAAGGATCTGTCTCATTCATCTTTGTATCCCCTATCTTGCCTAAAAAGGAAGTGGGTAGTCAATAAGTACTGAAATGTTAAATGATTGAGAAAAGTTATAATTGATGATCACAGATTGCTTCTATCTTAGCCAATAGTACCATTCTCTGGAATGACTTCTCTCAGTTAGGAAATTGATCATCTAAACAAGCTGAATATGTAAACACCCAACAGTTTTGTCCTGCCCACTACGCAGACAAAACCAATTCACTGAGACCGTGGCATTGCAGTAAAGGAGTTTGACTCAAGGCTGGCCATGCCACAGAAAAGACTGAGTTATTATTCAAATCAATCTCCCCAAAGGCTCAGAGGTTAGGGTTTTTATGGACAAATTTGTGGGCAGGGGGCTGGAGAATGGGTGCTGCTGACTGGTTGAAGATGAAATCATAAAGATGTGGAAAATGGTTTTCATATGCTGAGTCCTTCTCTGGGTGGGGCTGCGGGACAGGTTGAGTCATGCATCATGGGCCCAGGTAGGGTCAGTTGGTTGCCAGAAAGTCTGAAAAAAAATTTCTAAAAAAGTCTTAAGTTTTACAGTAGTGATGTTTTTTATAGGAGCAACTGGAGAACTCACAAAACTTGTGAGTTCTGGCCACATGACTCCCAAGCAGTCAGGGATTATAGAAACTATAAAAATTTATCAGAGTTCAGGCCCCTCCTATAATCTTATTCTGGTGGCCTTTCATTAGTCTTACAAAGGCTGTTTTCAGCAAGGAGGGAGTTATTTTTTAAGGAAGGGCTATTATCATCCTTGCTTTTAAGTTAAACTATAAACTAAATTTCTGCTAAAGTTAGCTTGGCCTATACCCAGGAATAACCAAAAACAGCTTGGAGATCAGAAGCAAGATGGGGTCAACTATGTCACATTTCTCTTGCTGTTATAATTTTGCAAAGGCAGTTTCATAAGCATTATAATCAATATACGTAGCACCAAAGGCATTTTTATGTATAGGTGTTAAATATTATCAGTTTTGTACTCCACCCACATTGAGTTTTATTTTGAAAAGGTGATAAACCTGAAGTATATTTTTCATTTATTATTTATTTTTATTTTTTCCAAACATTGAGCACTTGCACCTGAGAAATTCTTAGTCTGGCAGAAGAGACAGGCATTTCAGTCTTCTACCCTGAAATTCTGAGCAACCCATATTTCATCAAAATGATAGAAATAAGCAGCTATATGAGAATCCAATTTTGTTATCCACCCATAATAACTCTTACTTATTGCTCTTTTATTTTAAAAAGTTAGTTCCACTAGGGATTGAGTTGCTCCATTAAATGCCTTTAAAATGTGGTTTGCTAAGTGATCATTTCTATCTTGGTAGGACTTCAATTAAGCTGTTCTCAAAAAGCGGAGAGAACTGCTAACAGTGCCTCACTTCAGTATATTTACCTTCTGCTTTCTTGTATTGTAAATTCAGATCCCAGCTGGGGATTTGACTTCCAATAAAATCGTATTGAAATTTACTTTTCCTTCCCTCTTTCATCAACTCCACCATTTCCCGTGATTGTGAGAATGACGCGGGGAAGAGCATTTTGAAAACAATGTGAAACGTGTTTAAGTGCTTTTTAAACAAGGCATTATTTGATGTGTGGTTGAAACTCTCTGGGAGCTAATAGGGCTAATAACAACCTTCTCCTGTCATCATCTATCCTGTACCCCATGTCACGGTGTTGAGGCAGAGGCAGCACAGCGACCCCCTGTGAAAATAGCTGTTATATTATTTCTTTCTGGTGTTGTTGACAGTTTAAATCTTCTGCCAGATCTAAACTCAGGCACTTGCCATACAGAAATTCAGAGACCCAGAAAGGCTACAAATACTGAGCTGATCCACTGAGAGTAAAGGGAAACATAGAGATAATCTAAAAGAAGCTAAAATATCTCTAGTATACTTCAGTCTGTGGTTTCTATTTAAAACTTTAAAAATCCCAAATTACAAATCATTTAATGTCACATTCTCCGTGATGTTGGGACAATTGTTATGAGTAATATGGTTTTGAAGGCTAGCTTACTTTGAACCATGTTAAAGGTTAGTGTTTCCAATGCTAGGAAAGCTACATATTTATAAATAGCAGCTAAGAAAAAGCATGCAGATTCCTAATACATCATCAATGCCTTTGGCCCTTTACGATAAAAATATATTAAACTATATAAGTTCTATTTATTAGATTATATTTGTGATGATGGTCACTGTAGAAGTCTGAGTTGTTACTATTATTTTGCTTTGTTTTATTTTCATACAAGGCATTTCCAGTGTTGAGGCTCAGATAACAGTACCCCAAAGTATGGCATTCTGGCATGCTGCGTGTTTTGAGCTAAAGAAAATTAAAAGGCCTTAGAAGCAGCTGCAGAATGGAAGTAGCTGCAGCATGGAGAACTTTAACCTTCTCCTGCTTCTACCTCCAAGCACAGGATAGAACTCCTCTGTCTCTGAAGTTCTCTCATCTGAAGCTTCTCCAGAAGGAGCACAATGGCCTTCAATCTCCTCCCTGAAATATCATTGACCAGGGGAGATTAAACTCATGCTGTAGGAAGGAGAACTGAAGAATGTCATCACACCTAGGTTTTTTCAGAAGCTATTGTCTGTCCTCCGGTCCCATTCAATTTCTGAAGAGAGTCATTTACAAATTATTTTCTGCCTATTAAATTATCCTAAAAATCGTTTACTACTCCGCAACATTGCCTTTATTTTCCCATCTCCATTTCTCCCATGAAGAGGGTGTTATTTAAGCTTCAGCCATCCGGCCCCTCTTTGAGTCTCATATTTATGCACATTAATAACTTTCTGTCTTTTCTTCTCCTATCCATCTATTGTCAGTTTATTTCCACAGACTCAAGCCTTCAGGAGGGGAGGGAAAATTATCTTTGCCCCTACACCTGATATAGCCAATTTTGATTTCTGTATAGATGAAAGAGTATGGCAGCAACTCAAGTAACTAAACTGCATTGTAAACTATTGGCAACATAGACAAGCACTATTATAAACTTTCATGGCTAACCAGGTAAGGCAACCCCAAGCCAGCACACCGGCACTGTCCTACCTCTCTTTCTAGTCAGCCCACTTAGGTTTTGCTGTTGATTCCAGTGTTAAGTCCTGCACAAAGGAACCCCAGCAGTGGGCAAGAGGCTGGGTCAGAGAGGCCCCTTTTCCTAAGACACACATGGTGAGAGAGCCAGTCTCTAAGTTGCCTGAAGGCTTTGTTACCAAACCAAACTGGGGTCCCCTTACCCAGTGCAGTAAAGTCAGACACTGATGCAGAGATTTGCAGCAGGAGAAAGGGCATTTATGCATGGTGCCCAGCAGAGAGAATAGAAGTGGCAAACACTTAAGACCCGAGCTCCCCACTGGCTTACAAGCAAGGGTTCTTAAAGGGAGGGGTACATTTCAGGAAAGGGGAAATTGCAAGCAAAATCATAAACTGATACATGGAGGTGTTAGGTTGGTCTGATCCATACCTGTGACTCTCTCCAGGGTCCTCAGGAATACATTCGGAACAAAGAAAGATGATCAAAGTTCAGTCCTCAGTTCCCCCTTACCTGAAGTCTGTATCATTCCCCCTTATCTGAAGTCTACGTGATAGACCTCATTTTCCATCTGGTAGAAGTTTCTGAAAAATAACTCAAGAACATACGTTAAGATGTTATCCTTTAGTTTCTTTAGGGAACCAAAGCATTGTGTGACTCTGGCTTGCTTGGCGGGGTGTCTGTCAGGTCCCTAAGAAGGGTTCCTGCTTTGTTTCAACTTTCCATATGCTCTAGTAGCCCTGACCATAGTCACCTTGACCAAGTGTTTAAAAAGCTTCCCCAGTATGGGGTAGTTTAATTTTACAAGGAGTTCTTAAAGACTATTAAGAAAAACGTTTCCATGTCATGTAGGTGGCTTCTCTAATGATGGACGGCAATGGGTTAAGCCAGAGAAAAGACTTTTCTTACCAGTCATTTCACATTACATCACCTGGGCAGTTGCCTATTTTAGCTTTTCAAACCAGACCTTCCGCTACTCCCCTTAGTGGGGAAATTAGCTGTGGAGAACAGAGAAGTGCTCTCATTTAACTGCTCAGTAATCAGATAATCTTCTGTGGGTAATCAGAGTTGGTTTTAAAGTAATTTGGGAACAAATGACACTGTGATGGTTTGGAAAAATAAGGGTATCTTTAGCTCATGATAAATTTAGCTCCCACAGTGTGTGAGATGAGCAAAAGTCACACCTGTTAGTATATGAAGACTTTTCTGAACAAAGTGATCAGACAGGAGGGGTGGGGGTGGGATGGGCAGGGAGGGATATGATGTTTAAGTCACTAAGCTCATGCTCCACTGTGCACCATATGGGATCAGGATCCTGGCTCCTGCAATACCAGCGATCAACAACGTTTATTCATGCCACTCCATCCTCCAGCTCTGGAGATACATCTCCTTGTTACTGCATGAAGTAGTGAGAGAGGGGGTTAGAGATTTTAGTGTTAATAGATAAATAAATTTGCAAAAAAAAAATCATTTTTTTAACTTTCCACTTTGTTAAATTCTCTATGTAGTTATTATTAATAAGTAAAATTGCCACAAAGTATTTTCAGCTTACAAAACAGCACTAAATAGAAAGCTAACACTGTTTAAAATCAAATTAGAATAAAATTAGTTAGGAAAAACAGAAACATAGCATGAACAGATCTCAGGTTAGCACTTTAGGAAGCTTAGATGAATTAAATTCTCAGCATACAATAATGTCCTTCTTAGTGCCTGCCTTCCCCCATCACCCAGTGCCCAATACCTCACCTCCCAGGCAGCACCCCACCATGAAAACTTCTTTAATTTTAAGAAAATCCAACTCAAAACTTACTTGTAGCATGCAATATAGCATTGTCTTTAAAACGTAACATTCAAGATTATAGTTTTGTATTGTTATAGTATATATGATCATACACATATGCATATTTATATAAGCACATACACTATCAAATGTAAAACAAATATCAAATATACACGCGTATGTGTATATAAATATGGACATTTGCACAAACCAACACCAAAAAAAGGAAAAGTACTATAAGAAAATTTAATATACCACATATTAATAATGATTTGCTTTGGGTAATGTTGGATAGGTTTTATATCATTTTTGAATATTTTTGTATATTCTATAGTAGGTATTTATTGGGAAGAGGTAGTGCAGTATAGCAGTAAAGAGCAGTGGTCCTCAAACTTTCAGGTGTATTACCATCACCTAGACAGCTTGTTAAAACTGATTGTTGGACTCAGGGTCCACCCCAAGTCTCTGGTTCAGTAAGTCTGGAGTCTGAATGAGAATGTGCATTTTTAACAAGTTCTCAGGTGATGATGGTGCCACTGATCTTGAGCCAAACTTTGAGAACCACTGGTTCAGAGCATGAGTTTTATGTTTAGCTGTGGAAATTCAGGTAAATAATTGCTATGGTCTGGATTATTATTATTTGTCTGCTCTAAACCTCATGTTGATATTTGATCCCCAATGTTGGAGGTGGAGCCTAGTGGGAGGTGGTGGGGTCATGGGGGTAAATTCTTCATGGACTAATGTCCTCCTTAGAGGGCCAGCGACTTCTCACTCTATTAGTTCTTTTGAGAACTGGTTGTTAAAAAGAGGCTGGTTCTCTCTCTCTCTCTCCCTCTCTCTCTCTCTCTCTCTCCCCTCTTGCCATGTGACCTCTGTATACTCTGGCTCCGCTTCATCTTCTACCATGAAGCAGCCTGAAGCCCTCAGTAGATCCTCAACCAGGTTCTAATGTCTGAACCTTTCCTGACATTAGAATCATGAGTCAAATACACTTTTTGTCTTTATAAATCACCCACTCTCAGGAATTCCTTTATAGCAACAGAAAACAGATTATATTTTTTCATATAAATAAAATAGTAAAATACTTATCCCAGAGAGATGTTGGGAGATTAATACAGGGCTTATAAAATTTACATGTATAGTAAGGTTATGCTTATTAGGCAATATAATTAGTTATATGCCTGCTTAATAATCAGATAATAACAAATATTAGTTTCCAAAAAAGAAGTGAGCAGTAAAATAAAATTTACCTGACTTTGTCCTAGTGTCTGGAATCTTCACACAGGAACTAATTTCCTACCAAAGAACCCCAACATTTTGAGTTAATTGTTGACTGAATTAAACTGACAATCTCAGATAGCATATAATAGTTCGTCTATAACCAAAAGCATTTTGTTTCTCAAAAAAAATCTGTGCCAGGAGATTCATAGAATATAGATCTGCACTGTCTAAAACAATAGCCACAGACCACATGTGGTTAATGAGCATTTGAGATGTGGGTAGTGTGCACTGAGATGTTCTGCAGGTATAAAATGCACACTGGATTTTCCAGACTAAGTAAGAAAAAAAAATACAAAAGATGTTCTCAATATTTTCTACTTTTCTTTTTACTTTAAAAAATGTGGTGGCTTCTTGAAAATTTTCAATCACGGCCGGGCGCAGTGGCTCACGCCTGTAATCCCAGCACTTTGGGGGGCCGAGGCGGGCAGATCACGAGGTCAGGAGATCAAGACCATTCTGGGTAACATGGTGAAACCCTGTCTCTACTAAAAATACAAAAACTTAGCCGGGCGTGGTGGCGGGCGCCTGTAGTCCCAGCTACTCGGGAGGCAGAGCTTGCAGTGAGCCGAGACCACGCCACTGCACTCCAGCCTGGGCGACAGAGCAAGACTCTGTCTCAAAAAAAAAAAAAGAAAATTTTAAATCACAAATATGACTCTCATTACATTTCTGCCATAGACCTCAAAGTAAAATTTTGCTTAAGGTTGGAGATCAGGGTCTCCATACTAAAAACACTCTCACATGTGGTTTTTGTTAATGTTGCTTTTTTCAGTATTTTTTTCTAAACTAAATGATTAAATGTCTAAACACAAAATATCAATGTAATTTCCTACATCTCATATGGCTACTATACAATTAATTTTTATTTGTTATTCAGATATAATAAGTCTTTAGTATAGCCTCAGGGTGTCAATGAAAAAGAAAGCAGCATATATTTTTCTTGGGCAGTCCATTCAAGAGTTCAATACATTTGTCATTTTATACCTCAGAGACCTTAAATCACTATTCCAAGGGTCAAGTATATATACTCCACCCAAAAGACTCATGATTGCAGAATAAATATATTGAAGTAATGACACATATAGAATTTTCCTTAAGGAGAATTTGCCTTTGGTGGTGGGGGAGTTATTGTATTTGAATTTTAACAAGACTTTGTAAAAAGTTGTTAACTTGAAGGCTCTGTATTTCAACAATGTATACAGAGATTCTTTCAGTTATTACCTCTGGTCCTGGTGTCAGCTGGGAAACCAGGATGTGAATCCAGACTCCATCACTGCTATTTCTATTTACCTCTAGGCAACTAAGAGTAACTATTGGCTTTCATAGCTGTGAAATAGGATTAATTATAGTGCCTACCTCAGAGGGCTCTTGTGAGGGTTGAAGATTACTTGATAAAATAAACGTGAAGATTTAGTGCAGTGCCTTACCATAGACGGTCCTCTGTAAACCTTATTAATAATTAGGTGTTACAGAGGCAGATTCATAGGGGATTGACATATACAAGCTATATGGTTGTTTTGTTGTGGTTATTATTGTTGTTTTTATGTCAATGAGTATATTTTACATAAAATGTAAGTGCCACCCAAATCACATGGCTGTCTACTTCTAAACAAGCTTGGAAATGACCAAGATATGAAAGCCAAGCACAACAGCATTTGGGAACCCCATTAAAATGCTACATCAATGGCAGACAGGAATCACAGAAATTTATGACTTGGTAACCATAGGGAAAAATAGGCTAATACTTAATTTTTGAAAAGGCACCTCTCAAATCTTATAAAACATACTAGCATGTTAGTGTGATGATATTTTAGCTTATAAAAGTATTTGAAAGTTCACTGTAGGTTATTAATATGCTAACTGCATACAACAGTGTATGTATTTTCTAGCACCGCACTGTGTGCTTTGCCCAAAACTTTGTTGTGTGGGTCACATAACTCATAGTGAAGTCAGTCATATCCTTTACGTATCCTACCCAGGTCTAGCAACTCACTTTGTAATGTGGTGATACTTTCCATCTATTCTTTTGCTTCAGCCAAAGAAGTGACAGAAAGAATCCCCTTGTTATATTTTGTTACTTTTCTCATTGTAATTTTAAAATGTTGATAAGAAAATGATAAAACTGTTAGTCCTTATTAGCTCAAAAATATTTCTTTGGCTTTCCATGTGTACTCAATGGTGATGAGTGCACAGGCAAGTAGAATTAGCAAAATGCTTTCTAGCCTTTTTAGTTATGTATATTTTAAGCATAAATTCAAACAAGAAGTGAATTAGGTTTATGGTTTGCCCTGAACTTTGAGTCTAGTGTCTCACATGTCTCTCTGGCTCACAGAAAATAGATTGAATGCTAGGTCCTCTAAAATATCACCAAAATAACTTTAACTAAAACAAAACTGAGTTTATTGCTTCCTATGGTATAGGAAATTTACTACCTCAACAGAGTCTTAACATCTAAGAGAAGGAAGGGCAAAGTAGAAATATTTAGAGATAAAGAAAGGTTTGGGAATCTGGTTTACAGACAGGTATTTTAAAGCAGGGTTTTTTTTTTTGTTTTTTTTTTTTTGAGACGGAGTCTCGCTCTGTCGCCCAGGCTGGAGTGCAGTGGCGCAATCTCGGCTCACAAAGCAGGGGTTTTTTAAGGATAGGGTAACACTAGTGATATAATAATTGAAGATTGATAAATACTACTAGGAGAGAATTTCTTTGGGGGGTTTATGGAATACACAGTCATTTGATACTATATTTGCAAGTTAAGTAGTCAAGTGGTTGATTGAAATGGAATTTCATGAAGTTTCTGAAATGAACAACAAAGTTATTTGCAACTTTTATCTTTTGGGGTAAGAGTTTCCCAGAATAGTAAAGTCATGTTGATTAAGATAGTGGAATAGAAAAGTCATAATTTAGACAATAAATGGTGCAGGTATTGATGATTTGGGTTCTTAAGTGATGATAAGTGATGTTGATGTAGTAAGATGTAGAGATCTTTAAATTGTATTGTGTGTAAACATTTTAGCTTTAACTTGGAAAATGCTCATTGTTTCATTGACCCAATATCTAGAAAATGTGAGGCTAAGGGTAGGAATAAAGCAATGGAGGAGAATAGAGGAATATGAATGTAGTTTGCATGCTTGTGTGTGGGGAGATGGGTAGAAACATTACATAAAGTGGTCAGAGGGAGGTGACTGAGAAGATGGCATTTGAGCAACTTGAAGGAAATGGCAAAAAGCCCTCACATGAGGCCTGTCCTTTGAGGAAGAGGATTTGACATCCCATCCACTAACCTCAGGCTTGAACTATGTGATTTGCTTTGACCAGTTAAATGTAAGCAGAGATTTTGGTATCCTTTGTAATTGCAGCAAAACTGATTCAAGCAATTTGTGAGGCAAGGTCTTTCCAGCTGAAACAGGGGAATGCCAAGGTTGTAGGCCAGGGAAACCCTGGTGTGTTGGAGGGACGTCAAGGGACAATAAATTTGAACCACAACGAATGAAGAAGTGAATGTAAGAAGTGAGAGAGTCTAATAGCTATTGAGAATCAAGTCTTCCCATTCAATCCAGGTTCTTGGGCTCCCTTTGGTTGTTGATTAACCTCTATGATTTTGACAGTTCTATACTGAAACATGACCATACTTTGAGTTATAGCATGTAAACACTCATTTGAATGCTCATGGCTGTTCTCTTGAGTTGTTTAATTCTCTCATTGTTGTTTCACTTCTGCCTGTTCATTGTTTGTTTTCCAGTGTAGAATATAAGCAATTTGAGGAGAAGGGCTGTATATTATCCATGTTTGGACCTCTAGTAAGGCCTAGTATAGTGAACACCCCCATTCAGTTAGTACCAGCTGAGTATTTCTTCTTGGAAATGCTTGGGACCAGAGTGTTTCAAATATTAGTTTCTTTTCATATTTTGGAATATTTAGAAATACATAATGAGATATCTTGGGGACGAGACCCAAGTCTAAACATGAGATTCACTAATTTTTTTTTTTTTTTTTTTTTGAGACGGAGTCTTGCTCTGTCGCCCGGGCTGGAGTGCAGTGGGGCTATCTTGGCTCACTGCAAGCTCCGCCTCCCGGGTTCACACCATTCTCCTGCCTTAGCCTCCTGAGTAGCTGGGACTACAGGCTCCTGCCACCACGCCGGGCTAATTTTTTGTATTTTTAGTAGAGACGGGGTTTCAGCATGTTAGCCAGGATGGTCTCGATCTCCTGACCTCGTGATCCACCTGCCTTGTCCTCCAAAAGTGCTGGGATTATAGGCGTGAGCCACCACGCCTGGCCTTATGTTTCATATACATCTTATATGCATAGCCTGAAGGTAATTGTATACAATAATTTAAATACTTCTGTGCATGAAATAAAGTTTTGACAGTGTTTTGACTGCAGCCCATCACATGAGGTCAGGTATGGAGTTTTCCACTTGTGGCATCATGTCAATGTTCAAAAATTTTTGGATTTTTGAGTATTTTGGAATTTGGATTTTCAGATTAGGAATGCTCAACCTGTATTTGTTGAAATAATGTGTGATATTGGACAGAAACATTAAATTCTTTGGTAATAGGCAGATTCCTATCTTCTTATAGCTCTACCCTACTTGTTATTGAAGATAAAGTTCTTAAGTCATAAATGTAGTGTACGTATGTATGTATTTATTTATTTACTTCCTTAGAGATGGGGGTCTCACTGTGTCACCTAGGCTGGAGCACAGTGGCGTGATCTCGGCTCACTGCAGCCTCAATCTCATGGGCTCAAGTCATCCTCCCATGTTAGCTTCCCAAGTAGCTGGGACCACAGGAGCATGCCACCATGCATGACTAATTTTCTTGTATTTTTGATAGAGACGGGGTTTTGCCATATTGCCCAGGCTGGTATCAAACTCCTGAGTTCAAGCGATCCACCTGCCTCAGCCTCCCAAATGATGGGATTATAGGCATGAGCCACCATGCCCAGCCTTATACTGCACTTGTAAATAATTGAAAATGTATTTCATGTTTAAATACTTTTGTATTGTCAGTACAATATCTTGTTAATAATCAAACACATTGAAATCAAACACATTGGATTCTCACCAATTTTAATTTGACCAACATAGTCAAGAAAACAATTTTCCTATAGTGTCATGCAGCTCTGAAATTCTTTAAACTATAAAAAATAAATATATTTTAAGGATTATCTTACCACCATTTTGTGTTAAACAGGGTAAATACTGTCTGGTATAGCACACATCAAAGAAAGAATAATTATTGAAGTACTTTTTCAGTTTTCAGCAGTGTTGAACATTCAAAATTGATAAAACAAAAATAAAGTGACAATTTTGTAATGAAAAATACTATTGGAACAAAAAACTCTTAGCATCTTCCCCAAATTTATAACTTATAACTTATACACATAGATTATTATCTTGATTATTTGGTACTAAATATCACCTATCTAAGAAGGACACTACCACTTACGGATTGTGTAAATAAAACATGAAGTGGGGGTCTAAAGTTTTGTTTTAAATACATTGACAAGTTATTTCTTCACACTTTGGTTCAAAAATCCTTCATTATTAATTATAATAGATATGCCTCCTCAACGTAGCATATCCAGATGATGTGTAGGAAATTATTTTACAGAATAAAGCCAATCTTGATATAACAGAGAGGGTTCTATGTGATTTGTGGCTGATGGCCTCTAAGATCTATAAGGTGCCATTCAGCTTAAAATTTTTGAACAGTGAAGAAAAATATGTTAAGAATTGTATTCCTACCACATTGCAGAAACTTCTTTAGGAATTTACTATCCTACTATTTTTACTCTAAGGGAAAGAAGTTTAATCATGATTAAGATAAAGTATTTTTATTTGTTGTTATTTATAACATTCATTGAGTGCATCCTAGGCACTGAAAGAGATTCAAAAGCACTTTGAATCTCTAGGCACTTTGAATCTCTAGGCACTGAAAGAGATTCAAAGTTTGGTCTGTGGTCCCTATCTGGTGATCTTTCCAAAGACATAAAGCATGCAGTTGTAACCACATACAGAAATACGAAGTGAGTGACAGAAGCAATAGGCACTAGATATACTTTGTAGCAGCCATCACAGCTGTTTAGCTTGAAAGAATGAGAATGAGTGTGTAAATCCTGCATAATAGTTAAAGCATGAGCTCTGGAGCTAGTAGATTACTCCATTTTGAAAGTTTGTTCATTGACTGTGTGATGAATTACTTCAGATCTTTGCACTTGCACTCACTTCTTCATCTGTCAAAGAGGTTAAAGAGTAATTCCTTTTTTTGCCTAGCATGCAGGCATGTGCCTATAGTCCCAGCCTCTTGGGAGGCCAAGGCAGGAGGATCCCTTGAGCTGAGGAGTTTGAGGCCATAGTATGCCATGATAGTACTGTGAATAGCCACTGTGCTCCACCCTGGGCAACAAAACATAACCCCATCTCTAAAAATAAATAATAAGTAGTTACTTTTTAGAGCCACAGTGAGGATGAAATGAGCTGATGCAGGCAAAGCTCTTAAAAAACTACCTAAGCCAAAGTAATCTTTCAATAACTTAGCTGAAAGTGAAGAGCAGAGCCTCCCCTGGAAAAGATGGAGAGATGAGCAAGGTGTGATTAATGGCGTTGTGGAGAATGGCCTGGTTGAAGGAAGAAGGTTTATTTGTTTTGAGATATTGGGAGTAATATAGTGAAGTGTCTGTATAAAGTTTTTCCCCTGTTGATTAGTTAGATGTGCACTGACTATCCCAGAGGATTTATTTAAAAGCAATTTATTTTCTTCTGGACTACAAATGACTTTCTGGACAAAGAGATTTTATAATTCTTTGCAAGTGTCTCTATTACATTTATCACACAAGGTGATAATTAATCTAGCACTACCTCTCCTGTTAGAGGAGGAGCTCTTTGAGGACAGAGTGAATGCTTTATTAATTTGTGTCTCTTCATTTGACCCCTGACATACAACCCCTGCTGTACTACTATGTCTGGCTTTAAAATCAATATGGACAAAACCAATCATGGGACATGTTTGATGTTCAAAGACATTTAAAATGTGATTTATAATTGTTGCGAAGTTTAAGAAAAAATTGCATGAGGTCAGGCAAAATGTTATGATTAAGGAGCTGATTAATCTTACATTCTCTTGCCAGTGAGAATACTATAAATCTTTGATATTCCAAGTTTCAGAAAGGCATCCACCACAGAATTTCTGTTGGGCAAAATGTTGCTGCACATAACAAATAATAAATACATCAATAACTGTGTGTCTCTTATTTATTCTTTTTTCTTGTGAATAGCATGGTGGCATAGGTACTATCCAGCAAATTATATGCAATTAATCATTATTTTATGTACTGATCTCTTGGTGACCTGGAAGTCTAATTTGTTTTAGAGCAGTCCCCAGTACTTTAACTTTGCCATATCCTTTCAAAAGATGCTCGCTGTTTTAGTGACTGTGGATGTTACTCTCTGAAATCTAATCACTAAAAGTGGTGAACTCATATTCATTGTAAAGACATCTGTGATGACTGGCACATTTTCTCTAATGCAGGACACTAAGGTTGACAAAGAGCCATTCAAGCTAATAAATTAAGCCAGTGAGTTTAGGGTATTTGGATCTAATAGACACAAGTGAATGCTTTTTACATTTTCTCTAAATCCTAAATAAAATTTAAGATGAACTCTACAGTTTGGATTTGATAAATCAAAATACAATTTTTTTTTTGCTTTTGTCACTCTTGAATTGTTTGTTGAAGTAATATCACTCAGATATCTGTGAGGTAATTTGGTTTGTTATAATAAAAATGCTTCAGTAAATTTTATTTTTATTCCTTTTCTTATTATTAAGAGCAAATTATGAAGTATACGTTTATGAATAATTTATGTATCGAACTGCAGCTCTTTTTATAAATGCAGGGGACTATTATTATTATTATTATAACTGATAGATAAAACTGTATGTATTTATCATGTATGATGTTTTGAAGTATATATAGTAGAAGGGCTAAATGTAGCTAATTAACATATGTATTACATCATAAAGTATGGTTTTTGTGGTGAGATTTATAATCTACTCTTTTAGCATGTTTCAGCAATACATTGTCAATAACTATAGTCACCATGTTGTACAATAAGTCTCTTGAACTTACTCCTTTCTAACTGAAATTTGTATCCTTGGACCAATATTGTTGTTCTTTCTAATTCAGGCATAAGAAAATTGTACATATGAGTGTATTTAGTATATGGATTTTATTTTAACAGATCTTGGAAGAGAAAGATTTATTATATAAATTTTAAAGGTATTTTTGCGGGGCATGGTGGCTCACGCCTGTAATCCCAACACTTTGGGAAGCCAAGGTGGCAGGATTGCTTGAGCCCGGAAGTTTGAGACTAACCTTAGGCAGCATGGTGAAACCCTGTCTCTACAAAAAATACAAAAATTACCGGACGTGGTGGTGCACACCTATAATCCCAGCTACTGGGGAGATCAAGGTGGAAGGATCACCTGAGCCCAGAGAGGTCCAGGTTGCCATGAGATGTGATTGTGCCACTGCACTCCAGCCTGGATGACAGTACAAGACTTTGTCAAAAAAAAAAAAAAAAAAAAAAAAAAAGAGAAAAAAGACTTAAGAAATTGAGCATTTATTTGAAATTTTGGCTCCTAATGAATATGAGAAACTCCTGAGCAATGAACAAATGTTTGTCACTGAAGAGGACATTATTATTCAATGCCTTTGTTCATGATATGCAACAGCCATGCTGCATACAGTCTGGTATTCAAGATAGAAACTCGTTTCTAAAAGTAACAATTCATAGTAACAATTTCACATACCAACCCATCTTGAAAGGAAAATAAAAATCCCTTACTTGTTTGTGTCAAAAGTAGTTATCTGTAGTGCTGACAGGCATCTGCATCTAATTCTCGGAGGGTAGTATAAATAGGAGCATTAGTTTTCTACTATCTTTAGGTGAAAGTTATTAATTCAAGTAATTCTTTCTAGTTCCTAATCTATATGACCCTTTTCAACATTCTGCTATTGTACAATGTGCTTTCTAGATAAGAAATGATACTGCATTTTGGCTTAAACTCTCATTCCACACTGCTTATATTAAAGTGTTTCAGATCTTTTAGCTTTGGGGAAACTATGTGCTTTCTTTCATTAATATCATGTGACCAACCCCATTCAACTGGAAAACATCCAAATCCTTAATTTTGCCACAATGGTTTGGGTAAACTTAATACGACAAGTTTTTTGTTTTTTTTTTTTTCAGTTAGAGTTGTCTAGGTGATAGCATAATTGTCTTAAATTATAACCTTTATTATTGGCATGGGAGTAAAGTGGATTCCTAGTTCTGTAGACTGTCTAGCTTCTTTATATGAAACCACCCCAGGCAGTGACTTACCAGACTCTAATATTCTTCAATTTCCACACCTGCTGTTGTTTCTCTGGCAGACCTCCAGAGACACTGACCTGATATCATGATTTAATCTGGTACTATTTTCTAAAATTGTCTTAAATTTATCTTCTTTTTCTCGTTGTGTGAATTGCGAAGTTTCTTTCTCTAAATCAGTGTGATTCCATCATATATTTTCATATTCTTTTTACATAACCATTTCACATTTTCAAGTCTAATAGAAGTTAGATGTGTATTGTGTTCATACCGTCAGTAGTGCTCGCATTACCTTACAATACCTTACACTTCATGCGAAACCACAGATCTCATGAATATGCCGACGACATATTCTAGACATAGAATAGATGTCTAGCAGACAACTCCCGTGGTAATCATCAGTCAAAACTATGCCATTCAATTGGGCATCGGTTTCAAAATGTTTTTAACATTAGGACAATCCTACTTAGGATTCTAATGAGTAAAATAAATAGACCATGACAAAGGATGTTGGAAGACAGATTTGGTTTTTCTCCCACTCTTTTTCATGGGATATGGGTGTTTGTAAGTAAGTATAATAATGAAAGTATCACAAGTTTATAGAACAATGAAGGTTCAAAGGCATAAAAAATTAAAATAGAAAAATACGTGTCATACAGAAACATAGACTAGAAATAATTTGAGAAGTATTAAAGTCTATGGGAATGTATTTCATAATAGCTATTAGCATGGCTCAGAAGAATGAGTACTAGAATACTAGCTAGAGAATCCTTGTTCTAGTGCCTCTCTCCCATGAACGTCTGTGGAATTTCAAATGAGTCTTGAAACATTTCTGGCCTTCAGTTTTCTTATCTCCAAACTGAAGGAGCTGAATTAGGTGCCCTTAATTGTCTCTCCAAGCATTGACTTTCTATTGTATTTATTGAATACTCTAGATTGAGCGAGTTCAGTTCTACTACATATTAAACATATTTCAACACATCTGTAATAATTAAAGTGGTATAGTATTGGTACAAAAGTAGATTAATGGAAAAATTTAGAGGCCTAGAAATATATTTTAGGAAAATTTAATACCTGATTAAGGTGGCATTTTTGTTCACTGGGATAGGCTGGACAAACTGTTGTCTTAGGACTGCCTAACCATTTATAGAAGCATACAACTGTATTCTTACTTACTCTTTACATCAAATTGAATTCTAGAAGCACTAAAATTTTAAACATAAAGAGAAGAGAAGATAGAGAAAATAATGGCAAGAAAACTTTTTAAAAACATATTCAGTAAGATGGCCTTTGTAAGTATCTCAATAAATTTGGAGGCTATAAAGGAAAACATGGATACATATTATACATGCAAATTAAATACTTCTATGGAGTTGAAAATGCCATAAACAAGTCAAAAGACAAACAACAAAATGGGGAAGATACTTGTAAAGTGTGTGATAGAGAATTAATTTATTTTATACAGAGAGTTCTTACAAGTTAATAGAAAAAGTTGAACAACCCAAGAGAAAAATGGTCAAAGAATATGGACAGTTCACAGAAAGAGCAAAATAGAAATGAACATTTGACAAATTGCTCAGCCTCACTCACATAGCATAACACCAAGATATCACTTCCATATATGATTGGAAAAAAATGAAATGTTTAATAGAACCCAGAGGATAAAAGTATGTTTATACACTGTTAACAGTAGCCTTTTTTGTTTTGTTTTGAAGGGCAATTTAGCATAGCTCTCAAAATCTGAAATAATAAATATCTTTAGATCCAGTGTTTCATTTCAAGGTACTTATAGTCAACTTGGCAGACTATATGTGTAGATTATTGTATAGCGTTCTCAAATTTATGTTGTTTATTAACTTTTAAAATTTGTAGAATACACTTTGAATACAACATGAATCATTACAGTGTTTGTTTCTGGGAGAGGAAAGGGAGTTAGAGAGGATTTTTAAATTTTTACTTCTTATCATTTTATACTTCTATCAAACTTGACATTTTTACTATAATAGGGTAAATGTTAACAGTTTTAAACTGTGTTATTACTTTTTTTTTAAGACAAAGTCTCTTTCTGTCATATAGGCTGGAGTGCGGTGGCATGCTCTCGGCTCACTGAAACCTCGGCTTCCTGGGTTCAAGTAATGCTCGTGCCTCAGCCTCCTGAGTAACTGGGACCACAGGCGTGTGCTACCATGCCAGGCTAATTTTTATATTTTTAGTAAAGACAGGATTTCGCCATGTTGGCCAGGCTGCTGTCAAACTCCTGAGCTCAAGGTGATCTGCCTGCCTAGGCCACCCAAAGTGCTGGGATTACAAGCATGAGCCACCGTGCCTGGCCAAGGGTGTCAGATTTTAACGGTAAATGACAGGGTGCTAAAGTAATTTTTTTTTTTTTTTTTTTTGAGACAGAGTCTCGCTCTGTCCCCCAGGCTGGAGTGCAGTGGCGCAATCTCGGCTCACTGCAAGCTCCGCCTCCCGGGTTCACGCCATTCTCCTGCCTCAGCCTCTCCGAGTAGCTGGGACTACAGGCGCCTGCCACTACGCCCGGCTAATTTTTTGTATTTTTTAGTAGAGACGGGGTTTCACCGTGGTCTCGATCTCTTGACCTTGTGATCCGCCCGCCTCGGCCTCCCAAAGTGCTGGGATTACAAGCATGAGCCACCGCGCCCAGCCTTAAAGTAATTTTTAAAGAGGTCGTGGAAAGAATGATGATAAGGTTAAAATATACTTAAGAAAAACTCAAGCTCATCTTCTGTCGTAACTTGAAAATAGTAGTCAGGGAAACATATAATATGGGAATATATATGATATTTTAAAAAATAATAAAGCTCATATAATAAAAATGACACTTTCTGGAGTTTGTACTAATTGTATGCTTCACTTACTCTTCTAACACCCTAAAGGATTCTTTTGGAGAAGAGAAATGAGATTGATACTCTATATTCTATCATAAAGAACTCAGTGCCTTTTATTTTAAGAATTTATTCACACACAAAGTGCTTTTAGATATGTCAGTTATTTTAACAGTGGGATGACAAACATTAATATTTATGCAAACCCTGGGCTATTCAGAAAGTAGATTTCCTATTAATATGCTTTGCCAGTTGAAAATGCCCCAGTACTTGTAACTATATTTTTTATTTGGTTTGTACTTGGTGATTGAAAACCTTCTGATTTATAGTCCTCTTAAAAATAAGAATTTGTCTCTTAATATTAAGTTATAAAATAATATTTTTTAAATTTTTAATATTTATGGGTACATAGTAGGTATATTTATTTATAAAGCACATGAGATATATTGATACAGGCATACAACGTGTAATAGTTACTTGAGGGTAAATGGGGTAACCAACACCTCAAACATTTATTCATTCATTGTGTTACAAACAACTCAATTATATTCTTTTATTTATTTCTAAGTGTACAATAAATGATTGTCAACTGTTGTCACCCTGTTGTGCTAACAAATACTAAATCTTATTCATTCTATCTAATTATATTTTTGTACCCATTAACCATTCCGCTTCCTACCACTCCTCTCACCCCCAACTATTCTTCCCAGCCTCTGGTAACCATCATTCCACTCTCTATCTCCGTGAGTTCAATTGTTTTAATTTTCAGCTCCCACAAATCAGTGAGAATATGCAACATTTGTTTGTTTTCTTTGTTTGTTTGTTTGTTTCTGGCTTATTTTACTTAACATAATGACCTTCAGGTCTGTCCACGTTGTTGCAAATGACAGCATCTCATTACTTTTTATGGCTGAATAGTATTTCATCATGTATATATACCACATTTTCTTTCTTCTTTTTCTTCTTCTTTTTTTTTTTTTTTTTTTTTTTTGAGACAGGGTCTCATTCTGACCTACAGGCTGGAGTGCAGCAGCAGCACCATCAAGGCTCACTGCTGCAACTCCCACCTCCCAGGCTCAAGCAATCCTCCCACCTCAGCATCATGAGTAGCCGGAACTATAGGCATGGGCTACCACGCCAGGGTAATTTTTCTATTTTTAGTAAAGATGAGGTTTTGCCAAGTTGTCCAGGCTGGTCTTGAACTCCTGGGCTCTACTGATCCTTCTGCCTTGACCTCCCAAAGTGCTGGGATTACAGGCATAAGCCACCATGCCCACTTTTTTTTTTAATCCTTTCATCCATCTACTGATGGACACTTAGGTTGCTTACAAATCTTGGCTATTGTTAATAGTGCTGCAGTAAATATGGGAGTGCAGATGTCTTTTCGATATACTGATTTCCTTTCCTTTGGGTGTATACCTAGCAGTGGTATTGCTGGAACATATGGTAGTTCTATTTTTAGTTTTTTGATGAACCTCCAAACTATTCTCTATAGTGATTGTATTAATTTACATTCCCACCAACAGTGTACAAAGATTCCCATTTCTTCACATCCTCACCAGCATTTGTTATTGCCTGTCTTTTTTATAAAACCCTTTTTAACCAAGATAATATCTCACAGTAGTTTTGATTTGCATTTCTGTTATGATCAATGATGTGGAGCACCTTTTCTGATGGCTGTTTGCCATTTGTATGTCCCCTTTTTTTTGAGAAATCTCTACTCAGATTTTTTGCCCATTTTTTATTGGATTATGAGTTTTTTTCTATAGAGTTGTTTGAACTCCTTATATATTCTGGCTATTAATTTCTTGTCAGATGGATAGTTTGCAAATATTTTCTCTCATTCTGTGGGTTGTTGCTTCACCTTGTTGATTGTTTCCTTGACTCTGCAGGACCTTTTTTACTTGATGGGATCCCATTTGTCCATTTTTGCTTTGGTTGTCTGTGCCTGTTGGGTACTACTAAATATACTGTTGCCAAGTCCACCGGCTTGGAGAGTTTCCCCAATGTTGCCTCTAGTAATTTCATAGTTTGAAGTCTCAGATTTAAGTCTTTAATTCATTTTGATTTGCTTTTGTATATGGGAAGAGGTAAGGGTCTAGTTTCATTCCTCTGCATATGGATATCCAGCTTTCCCAGAAGCATTTATTGAAGAGACTGTCACTTTCCCAATGTATTTTCTTGGCAATTTTGTTGAAAAGGAGTTCACTGTAGATGTATGGATTTGTTTCTGGGCTCTCTGTTGTGTTGGCCTATGTGTCTGTTTTTATGCCAGTACCACACTGTCTTGGTTACTATAGCTCTATATAATTTGAAGTCAGGTAATGCTATTCCTCCAGTTTTTTTCTTTTTGCTAAGGATAGCTTTGACATTTCTAGGTCTTTTATGGTTCCATGTAACTGTTAGTTTTTTTTTTCCTATTTCTGTAAGGAATGTCATTGGAATTTTGATAGAGATTGCATTAAATCTGTAGATTGTCTTGAACATTTTAACAATATTGATTCTTCCAGTCCGTGAACATGAAATGTCTTTCCATTTCTTTGTGTCCATTTAAATTTATTTCATAAATGTTTTATAGTTTTTCTTGTACAGATTGTTTACTTCTTTGGTTAAATTAATTTCCAGATATTTTATTCCATTTTTAGCTATTGAAAATAGGATGAATTTCTTGATTTCTTTCTCAGATTGTTCACTTTTGTTATATACAAATGGTACTGACTTCTGTGTATTGCTTTTGTATCCTGCAACTTTACTGAATTTGTTTTTTGGT
The DNA here is from genome assembly GCF_006542625.1 of Nomascus leucogenys. Classification (NCBI taxonomy): domain Eukaryota; kingdom Metazoa; phylum Chordata; class Mammalia; order Primates; family Hylobatidae; genus Nomascus; species Nomascus leucogenys. Next base: position 49,651,859 of record NC_044393.1, read on the forward strand.
TCTGTTTTTGTTTTTTTTTTTTGGTAGAGTCATTAGCTTTTTCCAAATCTAAAATCATATCACCTGCAAACAAAGGTCTAGCTATGACTTCCAATACAATGTTGAATAAAAGTGATGAACATGGGCATCCTTGTTGTGTTCTGGATCTTAGAGAAGAGAAAAGGCTTTCAGGTTTTCCTCATTCAGTGGCTCATGCCTGTAATCCCAGCACTTTGGGATCGCCTGAGGTCAGGAGTTCGAGACCAGCCTGGCCAACATGGTGAAATCCCATCTCTACTAAAAATACAAAAATTAGCTGGGTGTGGTGGTGGGCGCCTGTAATCCCAGCTACTTGGGTGGCTGAGGCAGGAGAATTGCTTGAACCTGGGAAACAGAGGTTGCAGTGAGCCGAGATCGTGCCATTGCACTCCAGCCTGGGCAACAAGAGCGAATCTCCGTCTCAAAAAAATAAAATAAAATAAAATGAAATAAAATATAAAATAAAATAAAATAAAATAAAATGGTTTTAATATGTTGTGTTTCCATTATCATTTGTTTCAAGAAAGTTTTCAATTTTCTTCTTAATTTCTTTATTGATCCATTGGTTATTAAGGAGCATATTGTTTAATTTCCATGTGTTTGTATAGTTTCCAAAATTCCTCTTGTTATTGATTTTTGGTTTTATTCTATTCTGGTCAGAGGAGATACTGGATATTATTTTAGTTATTTTGAGTTTTTTAAGTCTTGTTTTGTGGTCTAACTTATGATTTGTCTTTGAGAATGATCCATGTGCTAAGGAGAAGACTATGTATTCTGCAGCCATTGGGTGATATGTTCTCTAAATATCTATGTAAGTCCATTCAGTCCATAGTGCAGATTAAGTCTGATATTGCTTTGTTAGATTTTTGTCTAGGTGATCTGTCCAATGCTGAAAATATGGTTGTGAAATCTCCAGCTATTATTGTATTGGGGTCTATCTCTGTCTCTAGCTCTAACAATATTTGCTTTATAATCTGGGTGATTCCGTGTTAAATGAATATATATTTATTATTGTTATTACCTCTTACTGAATTGACCCTTTTATCATTATATAATGACCTTCATTGTCTCTTTTTATAGTTTTTGTCTTGAAATCGATTTTGTCTGACATAAATATAGGTACTTCTGCCCTTTTTTGTACTATTTGTATGGGATATCTTTTTCCATCTCCTTATTTTCAGTCTATTTTTGTCTTTATGGGTCAAGTATAATTCTTGTAGACAATAAATCATTGCATCTTACTTTCTTCATCCATTCAGCTACTCTGTGTCTTTAGAGAGTTCATTTACATTCAATGTTATTATTAATAAGTATGAATGTACTCCTGCCATTTTGTTATTTGTGTCCTGGTTGTTTTGTGTTTTTTCCTTCATTCATTCCTTTCTTCCTGACTTCCTTTAAATGGAGGTGATTTTCTCTGGTGGTGTGTTTTAATTTCTTGATTTTTATTTTTTGTGTATTTGTTGTATGTTTTTTGATTTGAGGGTACCTGAAGATTGCAAATAATATCTTATAGATCATTACTTTAAATGGATGACAACCTAACACATATTGCACAAACAAACAAGCAAAGAGAAAACTAATAAAAACTGTACACTGTAACTTTCTCACACCCCAATTTTTGAACTTTTTGTGGTTTCTATTTGTCTCTTATTGTACTGTGTCTTTAAAAGTTGTTATTATTATTATTAGTAGTAGTAGTAGTAGTATTTGAGACAGTGTCTTATGCTGTCAATCAGGCTGGAATTCAGTGGCACAATCACAGCTCACTATAGCCTCGATCTCTTAGGCTCAAGACATTCTTGTGCCCTTGTCTCCCAAGCAGCTGGGACCACAAGTATGTGCCACCATGCATGGCTAATTTTTTTTATTTTTTTAGAGATGAGGTCTCACCATGTTGCCCAGACTGGTCTCAAACTCGTAGGCTCAAGCAGTCCTCCTAATTCAGCCTCCCAAAGTGCTGAGATTACAGGGAGAGCCATCACATCCAGCCAGTTATTATTTTTATCAGTTTATCTTTTATTATTTCTACTTAAGATATGAATAGTATTCACATCACAATTACAGTGTTATAATATTGTTTTTTCTGTGTATTTACTATTACCAGTATTTACTGGTAATAGTATTAGATGATTTCTTATTGCTCATTAATGTCCTTTTCTTTCAGATTGAAGAACTCTTTCTGGATTTCTTGTAGGACAGATCTGATATTGATGAAATGTCACAGGTTTTTTTGTCTGGGAAACTATTTCTCCTCCATGTTTGAGGATATTTTTACTGGATATTTTATTCTAGAATAAAAGTTTCTTCCTTCAGTTCTTTTAATATGTCATGCCACTCTCTTCTGGCCTATAAGGTTTCCACTAATAATTCTGCTGCCAGGCATATTGGAACTCCATTGGATGTTATTGTTTCTTTTCTCTTGCTGCCTTTAGGATTCTTTCTTTATCCTTGAGCTTTGGGAGTTTGATTATTGAATGTCTTGAGGTAGTCTTATTTGGGTTAAATCTGCTTAGTGTTCTATAACTTTCTTGTACTTAAATATTGGTATCTTTCTCTGGTTTGGGAAGTTATGTATTATTATTCCTTTCAACAAACTCTCTACCCCTAACTCTCCCTCTACCTCCCCTTTAAGGCTAATGACTCTTTGCCCTTTTGAGGCTTTTTTCTAGATCTTATAGTCATACTTCATTCTTTTTCATTCTTTTTTCCTTTATCTCCTCTGACTGTGTGTTTTCAAATAGCCTGTCTTCAAGCTCACTAATTCATTCTTTTGCTTGATCAAGTCTGTGAAGAGACTTTGATGCATTGTTCAGTATCTCTATTGCATTTTCAACTCCAGAATTTCTGCTTGATTCTTTTAAATTATTTCAATCTATGTCTTATATCTTTTTGATAAGATTCTTAATTCCTTCTCTGTGTTATCTTGAATTTTTTCGAGTTTCCTCAAAACAGCGATTTTGAAAGCTCTATCTGAGAGACCACATATCTCAACTTCTCCGTGATTGGTCACTGGTGCCTTATTTAGTTTGTTTGTTGAGGCCATGTTTCTTGGGTGGTCTTGATGCTTGTGGATATTCGTTGTTGTCTGGGCATTGAAAAGTTGGGCATTTACTGTAGCCACCACCATCTGGGCTTGTTTGAACCCATTCTTCTTGGGAGGGTTTTCCATGTATTTGAAGGGCTATATGTGTTATGATCTAAGTTTTTGGTCACTGCAGCTATATCTGCATTAGGGGGCACCCTAAGCCCAGTAATGCTGTAGCTCTTATATACCACCTTGGTCTATAAGATACTGCCTTGGTGGTGTTGGATAAGATCCAGAACAATTCTCTGGATTACCATGCGGAGGCTCTTGTTCTCTTCTCTCACTTTCTATTAAACAAATGGAGTCTCTTTATGTGCCGGGCTGCCTGGTGCTGGGGGAAGGGTGACTCAAGCACTCCTCTGGCCACCACCACTGGGACCATGCTGGGCCACACCTGAAGCCAACACAACACTGGGTCTTGCCCAAGACCTAGAGTAATTGCTGACTGGCTGTGTTTGCTCAAGGGCATAGGGCTGCACAATCAGCAGATAGTGAAGCCTGACAGGCTCATGTCCTTCCCTTCAGGGTGGCAGGTTCTCCCTGATCCCAGGTGGGTCCAGAGGTGCCATCTAGGAGTTAAGGCCTAGAGTCAGAAACCTTAGGAATCTACTTGGTTCTATATTCTACTGCAGCTGAGCTAGCACCCAAGCCACAAGATAAAGTCCTTCCCATTATTACCATCCCTTTCCACATGCAGAGTGGTCCCCCCTCATGGACACCACCACCCCAAACTTGTAGAGAGTACTGCCTGGCTACTGCCAATGTTCATTCAAGGATGAAGGGCCCTTCTGTCAGCTTCTGGTGAATGATGCCAGGCCTAGAACGCCCCCTTCAGGGTAGCAGGCTTCCATCTAGCCAATGGCAGGTTCAGAAATGCCATCCAAGAACCAAGGCCTGGAATTGGAGGCCCTATGAGTCCACTTGGTGCTCCATCCCTCTGTGGTCATGTTAGTACCTATGCTGCCAGATGAAGTCCCCTTTACTCTTCCTTCTTTTTTTCTCAAACAAAAGGAGTCCTTCCCCATAGCCACCATAGCTGGGAATATGTCAGGTCATACCTGAAGTCTACACATCTCTGAGTCTCACCAAAGGCCCATTGTGAGTACTGCCTGGGTATTACTACTTATTATTCAGGGACCAAGTGCTCTTTAGTCAGCAGGTGATGAATCCCTCTAGGACTGAGTCTTTACCTTTAAGGAAGTGGGTTCCCTTCTGGCCCAGGGTGTATCTAGAAATGTCATTTTAGAGTTAGGTTTTGGAAGAGGAACTTCAGGAAGAAGAACTAGAGGAACAGGACCGCCTGTTGCTCTATCCTACTGTGGCTGAGCTGGTATTCAAGTTGCAAGACAAAGTCCTCTTTCTTCTCCCCACTCCTCAAGTGAAAGGAAGGAGTCTGTCCCAGAGCTGTAAGCTGTGGTGTCTGGGGTTGGGGGAGGAGGGGCACAAGCATTCCCTTTGGTCACCCCAGCTGGTGTTTTGCTAGGTCATGTGTCCCCCAAGTCCACTGGCTCCAAGTCCAACACATTACCAGTACTTGTCTAAGAGTTGCAGTCTTGTGGCCTTGACTGCCTTTCAAGTTTATTTAGGACTGCAGAGTCATTAGCCTGAGATAGTGAGGCTTGCCAGAACCCTAGTTTGAGCTTCTGGGATAGGCAATTCCCCTCTGGCTATGGCTGGTCTAAATGCTCCCTCTATGGGCATCCACTGAGTTCTGCTCGGTGTTTTTACCACTGTAACAAATCAGCACTAAGTTCCAATGCAAAGTCCCACAATCACTGCACTCTCCCTCCCCCAGTTGCACAGACTCTCTCAGCACCAGGTGGCCAGTGCTGGAGGATGGGAGAGGGGTAGTGTCAGCAATTCAAGACTGTCTTTCTTACCCTCTTCTGTGCCTCTTGCAGTGATATGAAGTTAAAAACCAGGTACTATGATTGCTCACCTGGTTTTTGGTTCTTATGAAGGCACTTTTCTGTGTGGATAGTTGTTCGATTTGGTGTTCCTGTGAGGAGGATGATCAGTGGAGGCTCCTGTTTAGCCATCTTACTCTGTCTCGGTAGGTTTTAATAATGAGATTTGTTTCAATAGAGAAAAACATTTTCTAGATTTACAAAGACCTCATGGAGATCCAGTGGTATGACTGGTTAGTGTGCAGTACTTATACAAAGACCTCATGGGCAGAAGAAACATCAAATAGATGTAATTGTTACTAATTTTTTTCTTTTGTTTCTTCACCAAAGGCTGAGGGCTACAGAGGATGTGGTATGCATAATACAGCCTGAAGAACTATGACAGGGATAAAGGAAATAATGTTTCTTTCAAGTAAGTTTTAGAAACCATGGAGTTAGGAAATAAGTTATGAAAATTGAAATCCTCACTACTAGCTGTTTCTTTTCTATTATCTAACAGAATTTATGTTAGTCTTTTTGACGAGTATTCATTATTTTTAACATGCATATTTAGGGAATCACAATAATTTTAGAAGATACTGTTTGAAGTTATGGACATTAAAGCCATAGGTAAAAGAATATGAAGGTAAAGTATTTCAAAATCAGCAGCAGTAAGTCAGAAATCATTTACCAATCCCCTACCCTCTACCACCAAAATGTCCCCAAAGTGAGAAATCCATTCTGTCATATTTAAAATTCTTTTTTCCAGCATTTTAAAAGTTTGAACTCATTTCCCTGGAGATCATATTTTTAACCCACTAACTCCTAAGTTAATTCTCCATGATATCACCAACTCACATCCCATTTTTCTCAGGTTTGGCTATTCACACTTGGCCCTTATTGTCATATCCCCACACTCTATCATATCGTCTGCTTCCAGCATCAAGTGCGTTTGAAAGCATACATGAGGCAGCTAGTTTAGATTAGGAATTAAAATTTAAAAACAAGTAAAATTAGATAAGAAATCCACTCTTCACAATGACCTTTTAAGAACCTAAGTACCATTAAAGTAAAATTACTCTCTTGGTTCTTATATGTAGATCATACATCTATTGGTGTAGATCATACCTCTATTGGTAATGTGTGTCTGCATACATGTGTGAGCTGATGCTGTATGGGGCTTTTCAGAACACTGTAATATTTTATCATTTTTTATTTGTCTTTTCTTTTTTGTTGTTGTTTTTTGAAACAGAGTCTCGCTCTGTTGCCTGGGATTACAGGCATGCACTACCACGCCCGGCTAATTTTTGTATTTTTAGTAGAGATGGGGTTTCACTGTGTTGGCTAGGCTGTTCTTGAATTCCTCACCTCAAGTGATCGCCCACCTCAGCTTCCCAAAGTGCTGGGATTACAGATGTGAGCCACTGTGCCTAGCCACTTGTTTTTTAATATAAAAATTAATCAAGGTGCAGATTTCTATTAGCATTATGCTTTTAGGGAACATGGTGCAGAATGGCAAATGTCTGAATATCTTGTGCTTAGCAAAAAATAGTCTTAAAATGAAAAATGTTTCTGAAATGAATGTTATTGAAAAATGCGAATAATTAAATACCAGCTGCAGTTCTACATCCTCTTATTGGCCAATGTAAAGAGAAATCAGGCATGTTAACTCCAAAAAGAGGACAATTCAACAACATGGAAACCATGACTAATATATGGAGAATACAAAGAAAGACTAAAGCTTTAGATCAGGATAATTTCTTTTTATTCCCATCAAATCCAAGTGCCATAAAAATGTACCTAGATAACTAAAAGTGTTTATCCACAAATAAAGCATACTAAGAGTAGAAACTCTAAAGTAGTATTTAAAGTTATATTAGTTAAAATAATTATAGTAATTAACCTAGTCATTGAGAATGAGATGATAATTAATATTCTCACTAATATATCATGTAGGGAAAAGTATAACCAAGAGAAGAATATGTTGATTACCTTAACTTATGCTTTAAAACAACCTATGAGAAATGGTCAATGAAATTACAGATTTATTTATTTTAATTCTTCTTAATTGACAAATAAAAATTGTATATGTTCATGAGATACAGCATGATGTTATGATAATATATATATATACATTGTGGGCTGGCTAAATCAAGCTAATTAGCATATGAATCACCTCACATACTTATATTTTGCACTTAAAATATACTCTTAGCAATTTTCAATTATATAATATATGTTATTAACTATAATCACCATAATGTACAATAGATCTCTTGAACCTATTCCTCTGAACTAACTGAAATTTAGCAAAGAAAGAGCTTAATTAATGCAGTGCTAGCCAAGCGATAGATGGAGTTTATTACTCAAATCAGCCTCCCTGAGAACTCACAGGCTAGGGTTGGCAGGCAGTGGGGCTAGGGAATGTGTGCTGCTGATTGGTTGGGGAATGAAATCATAGGGATGTGGAAAATTATCCTTGTTCATGAGCTGAGTCTGCCTCTGGATGGGACCACAGGATGGGCTGAATCATGAGGCACAAATCCAGGTGGAGTCAGTCACTAGAATGCAAAGGTTTGAAACACATCTCAAAAGACCAATCTTAGATTCTACAATATGTTATCTATAGGATCAGTTGGGAGAGTCACAAATCTTGTGACTTCTGGTGCAGTAAACAATTATAGAAAGGCATGCTATGCCTACATCTTAGTAGAATTCAGGCCCCTCCCATAGCCTAATCTTGTCATTTCTCATTAGTCTTACAAAGGCAGTTTCAGTCCCAAAACAAAGATGGGGTCAGTTTTAGGAAGAGACTATTATCATCCTTGCTTTAAAGTTAAACTACAAACTAAATTCCTCCCGTGTTTAACTTGGCCCTTCCCCAGAAGAAGGGAAGACAGACAGCCTGTGAAGCTAAAAGCAAGACAGTGTCAGCCCTGCTAAACTTATCTCACTGTTATAATCTTTATATAGGTGGTTTCAATTCCAGGATCATATTTAATATGACTTTTAGTTATCAAACAATTTCAAACTAGAAAAGAATGATTCTATTTGGCAGTTTATTCTGTTGTGTTTTGGCTTACTTTTGAACAGCAATAATCTTAAATGCTATTAGAACAATAAATTTCCTCTCCTGTTCACTCCACCATCACACTCACATAACACTGAATTTGGGATGGTAGAGAGAGGACAAGCAACTAAGACATCAGTGACCAAACATAATTATTCCAAATAAAAACAAATGAAAGCAATTTTAAGTTATGAAGACTGATACTGACATGGTTCTTTATATTTTTTCCAAAATAAAAAAATATAATTGTATATTATATATTAGTTTACTTTTTGAAGACTACATATTTGTTTACTTTTTGCAGGGAGGCATAAAAAATAAACAAATGGGATAAATGTGCCCAGCCATTACCTCCTCACTAGACTAATCTAGAGCTGTGAGTACCTGCCTAAGAAGAGATATAGAGAATTCAAGGAGAGTTTTGAAGACAACAGACATGAATAAAGATTGGAAAAAAGAGAGTTGTGAGGGAAACGTTGAAGAAAATGCAATTGTAAAAGGGAAAGCATGGGACAATTTAATAACGTCCTTCAAGTATATGCGAAGCTGCTCAATAGAGCTGCTGACCAGCTGTTCCTAATCTTCCTTGAAATCATAAGTTGGAAGGAGACAAAAATTGTAATTTAACAGATTCACTCAAGGAAGAGATAAGGACAGCAGAGAAGGAACAAATTAGATTTCTAGACCACCAAGAGATCACTATGTAAAATAATGATAAATTGCATATTTTTTGCTGGATGTTGCCTATGCCAGCGTGCTCTCCACAGTGAGAATACATGCCATTGTCCCCTATTCCCCTTTCCTTAGAGGATAAATTGTCACTAAAAGGAGGAGACATAGGCTCCCAATGTTTTCATTCATTCATCCCTTTTCTTTTTTTTTTCATTCTCATAAACCACCACTTTCTCCTATGTTCCTTTCATTCCAAACAAACCAAATTATCACTCTGTTGTCTTCTGGTCCTTCACAGATCCTGTTTCCTCTGCCTAGAAGACAGTCCTTTGTTCCACCCACCCTGACTCCTGCTCATCCTTTAAGACCTGACTGTCACTGGGCCCCTTCCTCTGTGAGGTTTTCATTTTCCTCCTGTTAGTACAGAAGAATGCAATGCCTTCAGGTCTCAGACCAGGATGAACACCACTGCAGCAGAACACATGGGGTTTATTTCTCCTTGCAGCAAGGGATGGCACTGGCTATGGAAGCTGTGGGACATATCAGTAAGAGGATGTTGAAAGGATTTAGGCTTTCATTGGATAATCTGAGGGAAGACATTTAAAAAGCAGGGGTTTTCTCTAGATTAGATGTTGTCAGGAGGCAGGAGCAATTCTAAGATTGGGCTTCTCAGTAAGTTTTATCCACAAGGAGGGCCACCTGGAAAAAGGATAAAGCTGCGATTGACAGAAAGTAGCAATCCCTCATTTTAGTTGAGAAATAAGGAAGCTTGTCATTTTGTGGGTAATGTGGCAAACATGTTTTTGTTTGTACTTACACAGAATTATGAAATGACCTTGTTTCGTTTTATCATGATTTTATACTGAACTTGTCTGTGATTGGTATTCTGTGAGATTGTTTATGTCCAGTAGGAGAGTAACAGGGTTCACCTTTGAGTGCCAGGTCCGTTTCTAGATGTCAGGGCATGGAATTTTTGCTTTCTCAGAAGCTACACATTCTGTTCTTCCAAAACCGTATTCAATGCTTCTATTAAATCATTTGTTACATCATATTTTAACCAAACAAACTCATAGTGTATTATAGTTGGTAAAGTTTTGATAAATGAATGAAAAGATGAATTGTTGAAACCATTGATCAGTGACGTGATATGGCACCTCCCTTCCATGGGAAACATATTAATCATAATGCTTTGAGGAAATAAAAAATATGCCTTTATAATAGTGAACCATGAGGTCGAGTCTTAGAAACATAAAATTTGAAAGATAAGTGAGTTAGTATTTCTCAATTACATAGTTACAAGTTTGTCAAATGCATTAGCCACTTTTCTGCTTATACTCTATGGGAAAAAAAGAGTAACTACTAGTAGACTCATCACCCATTAATACAATTAATTAATACATTAATACAATTTTATGTTAATGTAGTAATATAACTTTGTCAATGTGATATTCATAACCAATATTTTTAAAAAAACATGATCTGCAAGTGCATAGCTGTCAGGTGTATGTCAGATGTGTATCTCCCACTTAGAACATTATTTCCTAATGAATGTTACTGTAATTTTATTATATGTGTTCTAAAATGATCATTCCTTTTCTTCTCTTGGAATTCATGCCAGATCCTCAAGTTCTGTCATCAGTTCCACAATTTTCATTTATCAGACCCAGTTTAAAAAACGTATTAAGAGAGATGAACCTCTATCCCTGCAAAATGTTTTTTTTCTTTAAGTAATAATATTAGTAATACCTTAAAAGAGAATATGAAAGTTACTATTATGAGTTCTTATCACATAAATAAAGTATGAATTTCAAAGATAGGGTTTATGCTCATGTAAGATTTCAAAGTTCTTTTCCAAAGCAAATTAGTCCCTCAAATAATATTTAAGAGAAACTTTGTAAATAGTGACTAGCTACTCTTAATGAAGAGAGATACTTCACATGTACTGACTGCAGTTCCTTAAAACTAGCAGTAAACTGTTTTCACTAGAAACCACCTCAGTACAAAATGGGACACAGATGAATCAAAAGTGTTGATGAAATATTTTATCCAAACGATACGCTTTATCTTCTCTCCAATTTCTTGACGTATATGTCCTGGCATAATACTAGTTTATAAACATGGCTTTGATTGAAGAAAATACAAAGGGTCAAATGGAAGGGTCCCAGGAAGGAAATAAGCCATTGCAAGATCAAAAAGGATGAAAAACACATGAGAAGTGTGAATTCTGATAGAAAGAAAAAGGTAGAGAGGTGTAAGAGGAAGATATATTTGATGAAGGAAATAGAATATAACAGAAAATAACTCTGGAAACAAATGGAGGTAAGAATAATGAAATAGTACAAAGATAAGGAGAAAGCCTAAGAGGTGAGAAATCAATTTTAAAGGAAATGAAAGGAAAAAAGCAGGAATTGAAAATTTAAAAATAAGAAAAGCAAATTCGAATGTGTTAAGCCAATATATTTCCCAGTAGAATCGAATGGAATGCTTAGATTTGTAACTCTTATAATAAAATACTGAAAATCCTAATTTCAAGAACACCTATTAGTTTAACTATGCCTGGAAATTCATACATATTCATCTATTAGTCAAATTATGCTGATATTAGATTTCAGGATCGTCTCAGAGCTTCAAGTTTAGCCACCATCTTCCTTTTCCATAATATTCTCCAGAAGTCTATCCTAAGGAAATAATTAGAGATTCAATCAAAGGGATATGTACAAAGACATTTCACTTAAAATCATTGTGAAAAATTAGAAAATGCCAAAAGCCCAACAGCAGAGGAATATTTAAATACATTGTGGCATATGCAAGGATGGATTATTGTTCAAGCAATCAAAATCATGTTTGTAAAATGTATTTAGGGCTATGGTAAAATGCTCATGTTAAGTGAGGAAAGTAGGGTATATTAATATAATAGGTAGAGAACTCCGGCTGTGAGTGTTGGCATGAGTATGGAGAGAGACCGGGAGACAGGGAGAGACCTAGAGAGAAACAGATTAATATTAAAGTACTCATGGTATCTCTCAGCATAGAGGATTATAGAATATTTCTACATTTTTCTTAGTATATGTTTGCATGTGTATGCATGCATGGTCTAACTTGAGTGTATAAAACTTTTTCAGTGGCGCGATCTTGCTTCACTGCAAGCTCCGCCTCCCGAGTTCACCCCATTCTCCTGGCTCAGCCTCCAGAGTAGCTGGGACTACAGGCACCCGCCACCACGCTGGCTAATTTTTTGTATTTTTAGTAGAGACGGGATTTCACCGTGTTAGCCAGGATGGTCTTGATCGCCTGACCTCGTGATCCACCCGCCTCGGCCTCCCAAAGTGCTGGGATTACAGGCGTGAGCCACCGCGGAGTATATAAAACTTTAATAATCAGAAAATATTTTGTGAGTTTGTAAAGACCCATTTTAATGCATTATCATTATTATTATTAGCAGCAAGTCTGTAATTCTGATCTATTTTCTCATGCTATTTAAAAGTACAAACTGAGAGCTGTCTATTTAAGTTTTTTTTCTTTTTAGTGATGGAGTCTCATTCAGTCATACAGGCTGGAGTACAGCGGCACACTCGTTGCTCATTGCAGCCTCAAGCTGCTGAGCTCAAGCAATCCTCCCACCTAAGTCTCCTGAGTAGCTGGGGCTACAGTTGCACGCCACTGTCCCCAGCTAATTATATTTTTATTTTTTTGTAGAGATGGAGTCTTGTTTACTTACCCAGGCTTGTCTATTTTAGTTTTAAGTGCACTTTACACATATGGTTAATAAAACTGTCATTGTTTACTCAGTATGTTAGCAATAAGTTTTAAGTGTTTGTTTTTCTTTTTTTGCTATTAAAAATCAATGATATTAAAATGTTCTGTGACAAATCAAATAAAAGACAAGAAATCATAGAATTTTATTGCTGGAACAGAACTTAGAGTCCATCTAGTTCGATAGTTTCATTTTACAGACTTGGGACATGAGGTCTAAAGATATTAAATGTCTCACCCGAGGTTATGTGGCTCTTTGGCAGAATGGAGATTGCTGGTCAGCTTTGCTGACTCCAGACATGCTGCTTTGTGCTGCTTATGTCCAAACCATATTTGATTGTATTTGAATCTTTTTCATAAAACCAACCTTATACACAATTATTAAGCAATGATTGTTTTCAGTTCCAATCCCTCATGCTAACCCTTGACTTCCTTACTGTGATTCCCCTTCAGACTTCAACAGAACCGCAGGCTAACTGGTCTGTCCTTACTCCCTTGATGCTTTTGTGAATTGACTGTGGATAGGAAATTAACTAATTATTGATCATGTATTAACCCATTAACATATTAATTCTCTCAGATAACCTATTGCTTTAATACAGTGAGATTATCATTTAAGATTATGGCTAATGGCAGATGTTTCAGATAAGACAAAAGGAAAAGAAAATTAATATGTTTTTAGAAAAGTATGCTTTTTCCTGATTTATTCTTTCCCAATGACTTCCTTCTTCCAAAGCTAGCCTTTTTCTAATACAAGCACTATATAATATAGCATATGCCCAAAAGCCAGCAAACCTAGAGCCTTCTGCATAGCAGTGAAGATGTGGCTGGACTTCTCCGTTTCCCAAATTAAGTAGAAATGCATATTTGTCATCCTTTTAACAACTGTTTATTGAGCACCAACTGTGTGTCTGGTACTGCCAAGAACCCGAAAATATAGCAGTGAAGAAAGTAAACAAAGTCCTAGCTAAAAGTGTTTTCAAAGGTAAGGCAATGACTTAGAATATTTTTCAAATAAATTTTGCTAAATGAGAAGAATATATGTGAGAAGTCATATCATCAGTTGCAGACAGGCATATTTAGAATTCTGTTCTCTCTCTCTGCAACTGGAGCCCAGAGTCTGAGTCTTGGTCAATTATGTTAAACACAGATTCATATGCATTACCCACTTGAAAACAGAAATTTGCACCTGTAGAAATAACTCTCAAGCTATACTTTTCCTTGATGCATACTATTATAGGCTCCGGGATAGTAACTGATATCAAAAACAGTATGTTTTTAATGTATCAGTCAGTAGCTGAAGCCAATCTGAAAATGTGTTTGACTCAAGATTTTTCCCCTTCTATGCCGATCTCTTGTAGGGTGGAGGAAAGATGTATTCCTTATTTTCACTGCTAATTGTTTTGTCCTGTTCTTCACTTCTGTTCTTTGGAGCATGTATGGGGTTTTATGGATGGCCCAGGAGAGGTAGAAAAAAACAAAAATGTTCTGAACTTCAAGGAGATGTGAGATACCACGTCAGAAGCAAGCAGCAGAGAGATTCCTAAAGAAAACTGTGGATAAGCCATACAAACTATAAATAACTTTTCTGTCTTATGTTTTTTTTTCTGTGCTTAGTACCAATCTAGAAATTAAGTCTTATTTTTGGCTCAAAAGAAAAAAAATCATTGTCATATACATCCTGCAGAGCTTTACTTCAGACCTGGAACAAAGTTCACGAGAAGTAAATACAATTCTTCCTACTTCTTTTTAATCCACATGGGCTGATAAAATTCACATTCATTGCCAAGGCTTTTAAATAGAGACAAATTTACTGGTGTTGGGTACACAAAGCAGGAAACAGCAGCACCAAACCATTGCCCCTACTCCTCTTCCAATGCTCAGTACCTATTAGCATCCTCTAAAGATCTGGGACTTTTACTATTATTTAGATCTAGAATGACCTGAAAAGGTAGGAAAGGCTCCTCTCAGGCTTTGATGTGGGCTCAGCTGGGTCACCAACTAACTCTCCTTTAAGAAGTCATGTCAGTTCACAAGTTATGGCCCAAACAATCACAACCATAAATAACCATAACAATCTGACTTATGCTTCTATGCAAGGCTTCTTTTGGTTCGTTTTCTTAGTTTTCATTGTTGGAAGAGAGTGCTTGTGTCATGTTAGCCAGCATCACATAAGACTAGGCTAGGAGAACATTTTGTATTAGCTCTGTCTGTCTTAATTTATCTAATAAAATACCCTTTTACACGTTTTACAATTAGTAGTTATTGATAACTGTAGGGTAGCTTTTGTATTTTTAAAGGGGTACTCTCAGCACATAAACACTTGGCATAGATTCTCTTTTCCGTATTTCAAGACAAGACAATCAGACAATCCCACCATCTTTTTTTTTTTTTTTTTTTTTTTTGCCTGTTTTTTTGAGACAGGGTCTTGCTTTGTCACCCAGCCTGGGGCGCAGAGGTGTTATCATAGTTCACTGCAACCTTGAACTCCCAGGGTCCAGCAATCCCCAACCTCAGCCTCCTGAGTAGCTAGCACTACAGGTACATGCCACCACGCCTGACTAATTTTTAATTTTTTTCTAGAGACGAGGTCTCATTGTGTTTTCTAGGCTAGTCTTGAACTCCTGGCCTCAAGTGATCTCCCACCTAACCCTCTCAAGTAGCTGCAATTACAGATGTGAGACAAGGCACCTAGCCCTCAGCAGTTTGTTTTTTTTTTTTTTTTTTTTTTTAATATCTCTAAAAGAGGCCACAGTGATTTAGCTTTACCCTGGCCACATTAACACAGATTGCTGTTCACTTCAGCGGTGCCAACACTTTTACATATGATATCATTTCATAAAGAATTAAGCAGCATTTTGTCACAAGACCTAGAATGTTAAAAGAACAGGAAGTGTGAGGAGCAACCAAGAAGAAATTATTTTTCAGCCTGTAGAGTCTTGAGTTTAGAGACAAACAAAAAAAAGAAACCAGTTAACAATTCAATTTTTTTCTATAAATGATAAAAACAGATCAAGATTTCTTTTCTAATTTGCTTGTGATTTGGAAGCTAGAAGTTGAGAGCTGTAGTTCAGATTTAGGATACACCTATATGTTTATTCTCACTAAAAATAAAATTAGCTATGTGTATCAGAGAAAGAAGTGACATTATATTTATATGCTTCATCGGGGAACAAAAATATTATGTGCTGAAAAAAGGAGTGAAGATAAGGATAAGGAGAAGGATAAGGAGTGAAGAAAATAAAAGAATATATTATAACAATTTTGAATACTGTTAACTATATAGCAAATTTCTTGCCTAGCTTTGCTTAGTGTGTGATGTGATATATTGCCATTGAGTGTTTGGCAGAAATAATTAAATGTTTGCATTTTTATTGTACCATTAAATGTCCCTGCCATGAGATATATTGAGAGTAAGACAACACTCTGCATGGAGAGAAGTCACATTACAGTGGGTGTATTATCCTTCATTCTCAAATGAGTCATGCAAAACTGACCATTTTGCATGCATTCATTTTTTGAGTTTATGACCAATTCAACTTTTTGGGGGTTTTGTTCACAACAGCTGAGTGATAATAGACAGTAATTTATGGCTGCATGAAAGAACACTCATACTATTTATTGCCAATGGTTTTGTTAGCAGCCAGCTTGCATTTGAACCCTGAAATTGGATGTTTAACCTACTGATTAAATATTGACCATTTAAGTGCAAAAATAAATGCTTCTTGAAATGTTTACTTCAGTAGAACTTTTTTTCTCACAGCTACTTTAGAGACTGAAAAACACTTTCAATATTGGTTAAGAGATTTAAAAACAAAATAAACATTACAAAAGAATCAGGCAATAGTCACTTGCAAATTACATATTCTAATCATTTTATATTTTTAATGAGACTTCAAAGCAAAGCTATGATACATAGTATGGCATGGACACTTTCTTCAAGTAATCTTTTAAAGATAGGTGCTACTGTATCTATTTTAAAACTAAAATGGAATTTCACTATAATACTATGAGCTAGGAGTAGATTGGGCATGAAACTAAATCTGCCTGTGACTCCATTTATTGATCCTTGGTAACTAAAATAGGAAGGAAGGGAGGAAGAGAAGAATGGAAGGACAAAAGTAAAGGAGGAAAGGAAAGAGAAGGGAAGAGAAAAGAGGAAAACTCAGTGAGGAGATAGCTCAACCTGTTTCCTATCAATGTATTTTTATTTTATTTGAGTTAATTTTTATTACAAAGCCTCAGATCTATTAGATATTTTCATGTTAAAAGCCAGTTTTTATGCTATTTGTTATGGGTCTTATAATTTATCAGTGATCAGTATAAAAAGGGAAGATTATATATTCTGGAAATGAAATTCTATAGCTGTCACAACCATATATGATGGGCATTGGGGTGCCTAAGCATTCCCTTGCAATGCTCCGGTAACTCTCATCCCCAGGCACCACTCTAAAATGGAAGGACTGATAATGTTATGATAGGAGACTGTAGCTATCTTGATGGAAAAATCATTGCAGAATCTCTTCCTTCTAGTCTGTTCAGTAAATCCTACTTTTTTAGACACAAATGTATTCTTTCTTTCTTTACCAGACAGTAAATGTAAATGTAAGATTTAGATGTTAAATTAATAACTGTAGTCGATCATGAACTTTCACTTTTATCTTAATTTTTTCTTTTGATTGAAAAACATCATTTCAGTGGCCTAATGCCTGAAAAACAGAACGGGCTATGAATCAGAATAACCTCCCTGCTAGAATAAAAGTGGTATACAACTCTTACACCTCAGGTGACATTCTATACAAAGGGCAGCCAAGCACCTCACATTCTGCCGGGATATAATTATCTCATAATAACTATTTTCCCAACAGCTCTGCATCATAATCAGGCCATAAAATGTGTTTTCCTGTCTCTGGAAAGATGATAGGGTCAGAAGTTTGGAATATTACAAAACAGGCTCAGTTGAGCAGTTTAATTTGCGTGGATTATCCTCATCTTCTAAATGTCTCATTAACCAATGAGAATTGTCAGTTGCCTTAATCCAAAGAGTTTTATAATTTTATATGCACACATTTGCATAAGTTGAGATTTTTAAAACTTGCTCAAAATATTAAAAAGGCAAAAGAACTATTACAACATTAACTACTGTGATATATGTTACAAACTTTAGGATGTTTTATGTTACTATATTTAGCATATCTCTCACAAACATTTTGCCAGCAAAACATATGTCAAATATAGAACCATGCAATAATTTTACTTGTAAATCTTTTAAAAGATTGTATTATAATTAGACTGTGTGACGGTAACTTCGTTGCACTATTTCTAATATGAGAACAGACTTCATACAATAGTCAAATGGACTTGAGTTTAAATCAAGTACATTCTATAATTTCCACCTCTATTTTAGAAGATAGCAAAGTTCCAAACATAACTTTAAGGTGTATAACAAGCATTTGTGGGGTTCTTACATTGAGTCTTTTCGGATGTAAAAATAAATAAAACTTTGTATTTTCTCTTAAGGAGTTTGTGATGCAGTGTCAGGCACTGGTTCTATATTTTATGTATCATAAGAGACAAGTGTATGCACAGGTGGTGGAAAAGCTCAGAGGAGAAGCCCACAGCCTAGCATGAAATTGAGGCATAATTGCTTGGAGGGGACAAATTTAGACAAATGCATATAGTCATGTAACTATCACCACAATCAAAATAAAGAACATTTCCATCACCCCCGAAAGTTGCCTTATGTCCGTTTGTAGTCAATGCCCTAACCCTACCTCAGTTCCTGGTGACCACTGACAGATTTTCTGTTCCCACAATTTCGCATTTTCCAAGTTATCACATAAATGGGACGTACAATATGTAGTCTTTTGAGTCTGTCTTCATTCACTTAGTGTAAAGCATATGAGAGTCACCCATGTTGTTGCATATATCAGTAGTTTGTTCCTTTTTACTGCTGAGTGGTATTCCATTGATGGATGTAACCCTGAGTCTTAATTCATTCCCCAATTGATGAACATTTGGGTTGTTTCCAGTTTCTTAGATTATTAATAAAGTGGCTATAAGCATTTATGTACAGGCTTTTGTATGGACAGATGGTGTTTTTATTTCTCTTGGGTAAGTATCTAGGATTGGGATTGTGTGATATTTTGACTCAGTTGGCAGAAGTGTGAAACGGCGTAAAATACTCACTGTTTAGCATTACTATAGCACAAGGTAAAAGAAAGGAGGAAGCAAAAAGACAGGCCAAGACCAGATTGCTCAATACTTACTTCATGCTAAGAAACCCAGATTGTATTCTCCAGGCAATAGGGAGGGTTTTAAGCAGTGATGGCATATGAGCATAGTTTCATTTCATCTGAGGTATCAGAGTGGAACCTAAACGGTTTGGAGGAGACCTTGGGGTAGATAAGAGGGAGGAGTCAGCAAGAACAGTTTAGGATTCTATTATTAATCCAGGATCCTATGATAGTACCTGTTCCCAGTAGTTTCCTGTTTGAAAACAAGAAAGTGGAGCATAATCAAGACTTCCAATGTTATTACCCAAGAATACTGTGCAATTGGAGAAAAATGCGTACACTTTCAGTTAACACTTCAGAGGAATTAAATAGCCCACTCCCAATGATCATGGTTTAGGCTAAATAGATTTCACTGGGAAGAAGAGACTTAACTATGTGGAACTAAGCTGATGCCTTCTTAAGATGGCCAAGCACTGGCACTGATGCCCAATAATAACTCACTTAATTATACCAACAGTCCTGTGAAGGAGGTGCCATTGTCATCTGTATTTGCTGTAATGAGAAGAGTAGAGGTTTTAGGGTCAGCAGACTGTGTACCAGAGCTACTTCTTTTTGTTACGATAATCTGTTTTTTTACTATGATAATCTATGATAAATTGCTTAAACTCTGTGAACTCAAATTTATTTTTATTTTTAGTAGAGACAGGGTCTCACTATGTTGCTCAGGCTAGTTGCAAACTCCTGGGCTCAGGCGATTCTCTCACTTTGGCCTCCCAAATTGTTGGGATTATAGGCGTGAACCACTGCACCTGGCCTCAGATTTCTTGTCTGAAAAATGGAGGAGTATCTTCCTCATAGGAATTTTAGGAAGATTAAATGAAACAACAAACAAAATGTCTCTAGAGTATTTCTAGTGGTCAGTGACTCCTCACTGCAGCTAGTTTCCCCACACTTTGCTCTAGACATGCATAATAAAGTGTTAACTGCTAAATTAAAAATTAGGCTTGACAAATGCAATTTCAAAGAAAAAATCAAGCATTCAAATAAATTCTAAAGATTGGTAATGAACTTTTACCAATACTTTTAAAAATCCATTTAAAAACAACATAAATGAGAACCGTCATCTCAAGTTGCCTTCGTCTGTTTTTAATGAAAATAAATGAGATATGGCCGGGCGCGGTGGCTCACGCCTGTAATCCCAGCACTTTGGGAGGCCGAGGCGGGTGGATCACGAGGTCAGGAGACTGAGACCATCCTGGCTAACAGGGTAAAACTCCGTCTCTACTAAAAATACAAAAAACATTAGCCAGGCGCGGTAGCGGGTGCCTGTAGTCCCAGCTACTCCGGAGGCTGAGGCAGTAGAATGGGGTGAACCCGGGAGGCGGAGCTTGCAGTGAGCCGAGATGGCGCCACTACACTCCAGCCTGGGTGACAGAGTGAGACTCCGTCTCAAAAACAAACAAACAAAAAAAAAAAAAAAGAAAAGAAATGAGATAATGTATATGAAACAACACACAATCATGCATTCCCTCTCCTTTCTCATGAAAATAATAGTAAGATAGTTTTCATCAAAATTAATAATGAAACTGGAATGTTTATCCTGGCAAATAAAATCTTTAGTAAAGGTACATTTGGAATATTTAAAGGGCTGCCATCTGTTAGGAGAAGTAATCTTATTTTATGCTTTTACCAAGACCAGAATGGGCCATTAAATAGATGTTAAGGGAGATAGTTCTGGAAAAAAGATAAAATGGACTTAATCATTAGAGTTGTCTAGTGGAGGAGACTGGTTTTTATTATGCAGAATCTCTATAACAGTCAGTCGTGATTTAAAACAAATTATTTCATTTCAGTTAGAGGTTAAACCAGATGTTCTAATACTATCTCCTGTAATACAGTCTGTTTTCCTTGGTCCTAGGTCCATCCAACTAGATGATTCAATGATTCTCTATTTTCATTTCTTCAAAGTGTATAAATAATATAATATCGTTTCATTTGAAAACAATTCTGAACTTCCAAATATATTTTTGCTTTCATATTTCTTGTTACACTCTGTATTTCAAGTAATATTGACACTTTGGCTACCAAAATATCTTTTAGATAACTAAAGAGTTGATTGAACTTCCATTTATTTTTTAAGACATAGTTTACATGCTATTATGAACCTTTCTGTTTAATATGAGGTTATAGAAGGACTGGTTTCCTCTGGATATTAATTAATGTATTTATGTGGTATGCATGTCCCCAAGTAAATTATTTTTTAACATAACTGCATATTTTCCCATGTAACACTTGGTAGCTTTTAATCATTCACAAGATGGTATTATACCCTTCAATGAGTGGGGGAGCTGTTTTATATATAATAGTTTTCCTTATTCTCATTTATAAACTGTAGCATAAAAATTATCTTTAATTTTGAACACTGGGGAAAATGTGCTTGCTGTGAAACTATTAATGTTTTTTCTTTTAAAGTAACCCTATCGGTCCATCTTTCCTGTGTCCACTACTAATACCCCAATCCAGACCTTTGCCATTTCATGCCTACAATCTTACCCTTCTCTTGCCTACTGTAATCCATTCTAAAACTACAAAATTAAGTTTTCATAACATACCTATTTATAAAACATTGTGCATTAAACTTTTCAATGACACATTGAAACTTCTGGAGAAGAACTAGAAAAGTGAAAGCAAAATAATCTGATGAGCCTTGAATTTAAGCCTTCCCCAGTATGATTTTACCTGTCTAACAATTGACTTTTGGTACCACCTTCAGCTCCTTCCATGTGATCAGCTTCACTCAAAAAACAGTAAAAATGATAGTAAGTCATTTAGTTCCCACCTCAAGTTGCCTTTCATATAAAATGACAGCAGTGGCTACACAAAATATACAGCTGTGCATTATCTACCATAAACCGCACCCTGTCTCTGGTTTCCTGCTGTGCACCTGTCTCATAGGTTTCTAAGAGGATTAAGTGAAATAACGTAGCACAGGGCTGGGCAGATGACAGGTTCTTCCTAAATGGCAGCTCTCCCTGGATGTGGTTGTAGAACACGGAATAACAGTTCACATTTCTTATAAAAGGTAATGCATGGAAATAATTTTCTAATTTAAAAATAAGAATAGTTAAATGTACTGCTTTATAAGAAGTCACAGAAGACTATGCTTCATTAAAGGCAGTCATTTCATAATTTAGACATATTTTGTGACTCTTCATATTTTTAATTCTTAGACAGGTAAGTAGAATGAGGGGGAAAATTCCACATGAACCTTCTAGGCTAAGAGAAAACCCTTCTAGCACCACGTGCACGTGGTATTGCCCTTCCTCTCAGGTTTGTCATACTCCACACCACTCCTCAGACCTCCCCGTTTACTGCTGGTGAATTTTAAGCTCCAGGATGACCTTAAGTTTTTATTCCCTTACACCCAGTCAAAATGCAGATCTCTTCAGGTGAGTCTTTTTTCTCAGGTGACTCTTAGAAGGAAAGCATTGTCTATAATGAAATAATTTGCACCACGGTGGGCATGAATGCCTGTGATTTCCTCACCGTGACCCGGTTTTTCAGTATTTTAATGAGAGGGTGCTTGTTAAGACACACAAGTTTCAACTTAATAATGTTTCAAAGAGTTTAATAGAGTGAGGTGACTGTTCCAGGCAGCACGGTAGAAGTGGTTTGGGGGCCACCAGGACTTATTTAGGCCCCGAGCATTAGCTCTAGGATCTGCTCTTCTGTTATTCCTCCAGTTCATATCTTTGCTGCTTCTCTGACTTGCCAACCAAGAGGTTCTCTAAAGGGTCCATCTTTCATGGGAGTGCATGGAGGATGCTGGCTTTCTGTTCACATGTGTGTGTGAGAGTGAGGAGGACAGGAGAGGTCAGTGTATGTATGTATTGGCGTCATTAAAGACTTATGTAATGATAAATAAAGAGCTGATCTCAAATAATATAAGTTTTAAATGAAATATTGTCATTTTTTTCTGACCTGTTACCAGCCTTTCTTCCTCATGTATAATGTCATCTTATGTTTTGACTAAGGCTGTCCGTGAGGTAGTTAAGACATTGTGTGTCAGATGAGACATGTTCTGATCGGCTGAGGCAGTGACTGCTGAAAAACATGCACCCACTTCCCTGCTTCCCCTGCCCACCACATCACCACCCTGTAAGGAATGGGATAGAAAAGGACACAAATGTAGGTTCCAAAAGAGTGCTGTAAATATGTTGGTTCAGCTTTGGCTTCAGAGGAGTGCCACTGAATTCTCCTTTCTGCCATTAGCATTGGGAAGCCCAAGGAGAGGAGAATTCAGAAGCAGATTAAGGGAGACATTTTGATAATACAAACACTATTAATTGCTCCCTTTTTTCAACCCCATATGAGTATTGTGAGGATAAGAACAAAAAAAATTGTGTGTATTTTTTATTAGTCCCAGCTCACAATTAATCTCATTAGTTTTCTATAGGAAAGCAGAGAAATTAAAAATATACATTTAGTGGCCAAATATTTTTAGAGTTAAAATCCCTACAGTTAAAAATTCAAAGATTTCCAGTGTCCAGATAGCCTATGCAGATGGCAGTATTGAGACTCTCAAATACTGAGCACAGGGAAAAATGTAAAAATATCTTGAATTAAGATTTGCAAATGTGAAGGCACTGAAATATAAGACATTCTAAAAATGAGCACAAAACAGCTTCAATATATGTCTCATTCATTTGTCATTCTTTGTCCCTGAAGCATCTTAAAAGGTAAATATGTCTTTATTTTGTATAACCAAATTCAAAATTTTCAATGAAGAAAGAATACTGACAAAATACAAAAGCAATCAGTCAAGGACAAACTGGCCACTTTGTAACAATTCTGGGTATTAATTGAAAGTGATTTCATTATCTCTGTGAAAAGTCTAAATTTTTTGAAGTAGAGGAAAGCTAAATGCCAAATACATATAACGTTTTCAGAAGCAAATGGGATCATTTAAATGAGCTCTTGGCAGAGCCAGTAGCTGTTCTATAAAATGATTAGATGGTTTTATATTCCTTTTACCATTTGTTTCCTTTAAGGAAAAAAAATCTACCTTTATTTAGGGTTTTTTGTGGTCTTTTTGATCACATGAAAAACTTTAATCTCTGAGTAAACAACATTGGCCACCTATGCTTTTTAACTAGAACCATTGCTTTTGGCAGCAATAATAATGATAAATATTAAAGCTGATAGTATACCAGTGAGTGCTCTAAATATGGTAGAAATATCTAATACACCATTTGTTATTATAGTGCTAGAATTAGTATTTCAAAAGAAAATGCTATTGGTAATGTTCTTAGTTGCATGCAAATATAAGGCAATTGGCAAAATCCCTAGGGTTCTTTACTTACAATTCTCTGTAGACAGAGACCTCATTCTTCTTTGTCAGGGACATCTTAACAATATCGGGGAAAATTTCTAAAAGGAATGTTACTTATGTAACTTTTACACATTACATGTTTTACATGCAATAGCATAGGGGAAGGTCTCACGTGCTGTACATACATAGGAGCTTTGACTTTGATTTTGAGTACTGCCAATCTTATCACTTTATAAACACTAACACTTTATATAAATATGTTACATTGGGTCCTCTTTATATTGACAAGTAGCATTCAAGAAAGGGTTTTCAGTGAGCTGAATATTTTGAATCCAGATTTTTCCAGAGTAGCATCTTGCAATGCAGAGTAATAAAATAGAGATGCTTTTTCTACTGGTACATGTTAATTACAATTGGAGAGTAAGAAAAGAATAAACATGAAGACTTCGCTGTGTGCAAATGGTACAGTAATAACAATTTTACATGTATCACTTTGGTTAATTCTTACAGCAATCCTTCAGAGATGATATGTGTGTTATTCTTGTTTTATAGAGAAAGAAACAGAGCCTTAGACTATAAAACTGCTAAAGGTTACATAGCTAAAGAGTGGCAGAGTTCGTCTCCCCACCTGACGGTGTCTGTCTCTAAAACCTACAGATTTATTCTCAATGTTATGTAATACGTGCCAGTGCCAAATGTTTGTCAAATCCCTAGGTGCTCTGCTTGGTGCTAGGAAAAAGTCACTAGTTGGAGATAGCACACTAGGGATTTTTACAGTGTGGCGTGTGAAACATTATATATAAGGTCATGGAATACAAAGTAGTCATGCAGTCCCAGAGGAATGACACGCTCAAGGTACATATTTACAGCTTAATGGGTAACTTCAGAAAATTCTGTAGTATAGCCACCCCCCTGCTCTTTGCATATCAGGGAACTTCATTTTTCTTAAATTGGCTGCAAATTGTAGTTCTAGTCTCTGTCAGCAGTTATGAACCTTTTCAGTGCTGAGACCAAAACAAGACAATACTTTTTTTTCAAATCAAAAGCCTAATATTCGTGCGTGTTGTTCACAGTAAAGCTTCTGAAAGCCATCATTTGCTGTCATTTTCATAGAAGAAAATTTATCATATTAGCAAAGGAAATAACTACATCAATAAATAATAATAACCATCATTTATTGACTGCTTATTATGTACCAAGCACTATTCTACCTTGTTTATACCCAAAATGTAATTTAATTCCTATTATACCCTCTGAGGTGGGAATCATTATCCTCATTTTAGAGAGGAAATTGTGACATAATTTGCTTAAGGTATTTATAGCTGGTTAAAATGGAGCCCTGTTCAAACAAAGGTCTAGTTCTTAGTCACCAAAGCACAGAAACTATTCTAATGAGTTTAGAGTCCAGAACTACTTTGCCTGGTTTACATTCCAACTCTCCTGCTCATTTCCTTTTTAAATGAGCTTAACTTCTTGGCACCTATTTCTTCATCAGTAAAATGATAATTATGAATACCTTCTACATAGCATTGGTTACAAGGATTAAAAGAGCAGTTGCATATAAAGCTTTTAGAACAATACCTACCATAGAGAAAATACTCACAAAATGATAGTTGTTGTTGTCCTGATTATAGCTTTCTAGAAGAACAAAATATGGAAATAAATATATGATAAGGACTAAAGTATAAAATTTATAGTATATTTTCCTTTGTCACCATCAGCATATTTAATAAACCAACTACATTTACTGAGGTTGCTATTATATACAAATTATACTCCGAGAATGTTTGATCTTTCTATCCTTTATCAGGATTCATCTTGCTTGAAATCAGAGTAATTCTGAGTTTACTCATTTCCTCAGATATAAAGATCCTTGATGGGAAAAAGTCAAACTCCACATTCGAAGTGAAAAGGGTAAATTTTATTTCTAATATGTTTTCTAGTGTCAAGTTACAATTTCTATATTTTGAAAAGAACAACTTATCATAAACTGTCTAACACAAACTAGCCTCACAGGCTTTTATTTGTCAATTAACAATGCTGTTTCTAACAAATGAATATTAGCTAATATATTGTTACATAAGAATTAGAAGTTAATGACTAAATGTGAATATTAGACTCTCTTATATTCCTGCCATTGTTTATCTATTGGTGAAGAGAACTACCAGGATGTAAACAAATTAATTGTCTCTTACTCCATTCTATTCTAGTCTTGCATTTCAATACAACAACCATCTTCCAAAGGAGAAAGAGCATGCTCCCAAGGGATTAGGAAAGATGTTATTAATGTGTGTATATGCATATGTGAAATGGGAGAGTTCCCTGACGCCCCTTGCAGGACATGCAACAGGGGTGTGTCTCATCTGTTTGGCTGCTGCCACTACTCAAACCCTTTATGGGAGGGGGAGCAAAAGGCGCAGGATCTGGGCAAGCTCTTTTGGGCTCCGGACCCACAGTGGTGTCTAGGGGTAGCTGCCTGCAACTCTCGAAGCTCAGGTGGGCATGTATTACAGTGCACTCTTTTAGCTTTGGCATCCATGGACAGCTTAAGCGTTAAGCAGCTCAGTGGGCCCTCTGCCTTTTCACAAGGGCAGAGGGCCAGTGTGACAGCTTTCTGTATCCGAAGCTCTGGTCCAGCATCCAGGAAAAATCAGGTCACACACAGACTTGAAGGATGGTGAATGCAGGGGTTTTATTGAGTGGTGGAGGTGGCTCTCAGTGGGATGGATGAGGATCTACAAACGGGATGGAGTGGAAAGACAATCTTCCCCTAGAGTTTGGCCATCAAGTGGATAATCTCCTTTCCAACCATCCCCAGCCAAACTCCTCTCAACATTCAGACATTCCTTCTCTTCTCTCCTTCTCTGCTGCTCTTCTGCTCTTCTGTTCATCTGCCCATCTGCTTATGGAGCCTCAGGTTTGAGGTTTATATGGTTATAGGATAGAGGGATGTGGTGGGCCATAAGGCAACATTTGGGCGTGAAAACAGGAATGTCTGTTCCCATTTAGGGCTGCGGGTTTCCAGGCTTGGGGTTCCTGGGGAACTACCCTCTTCTACCCAGTATTTCCCTGTATTCCCACAGAATACACAAAGTATTCCATGTCATGGAATATATATATGTAAAAATATGTAAACCAAAAAGTAACTGAGACAAGTCTCCATCAACTTAGAAGTTTATTTTGCCAAGGTTAAAGTCCTGCCTGTGACACAGCCACCGGAGGCCCTGAGAACATTTTCCCACGGTGGTTGAGTTACAGCTTGATTTTATACATTTTAGGAGGACACAAGTTATAAGAAGTCATCAAACAATACATGTAAGCTGTACATTGGTTCAGTCTAGAAAGAGAGGACAACTCAAAGTGGGAGGGGGTCAGGGAGGTGGAAGTATTGCCAGGTCATAGGTGTATTCAAAGATTTTCTGATTGGGAATTGGTCAAAAGAGTTCTGTTATTATCTAAAGACCTGGAATCAATAGAAAATAACGTCTGGGTTAAGATAAGGGGTTGTGGACACCAAGGCTCTTCTAACGCACATCAAGCCTCCCCAAAGAAGGTTTCAGAGAGAATAGACGGTAAATGTTTCTTATCAGACTTAAAAAGGTGCCAGACTCTTCATTTCTCCTGGATCAGGAAAAAAACTGGAAAGTGAAGGGAATAGTCTATGAAATGTAGATTTCCCCCTTGAAAGACAGTTTTGCAGGGCCGTTTTAAATACTTCAAAGAAATATATTTCAGGGTAAAATACTTCAATTTCTTTCAAGGCCTGCTTTTATCTGTCATTTTATGATGTATCTTATTGCTGCAAAGAGTCTGTTTGTCAGTCTTTTTTTTTTTTATTATTATACTTTAGGTTTTAGGGTACATGTGCACAATGTGCAGGTTTGTTACATATGTATCCATGTGCCATGTTGATTTCCTGCACCCATTAACTCGTCATTTAGCATTAGGTATATCTCCTAATGCTGTCCCTCCCCCCTCCCCCCACCCCACAACAGTCCCTGGAATGTGATGTTCCCCTTCCTGTGTCCATGTGTTCTCATTGTTCAATTCCCACCTATGAGTGAGAACATGCGGTGTTTGGTTTTTTGTCCTTGCAATAGTTTACTGAGAATGATGGTTTCCAGTTTCATCCATGTCCCTACAAAGGACACGAACTCATCATTTTTTATGGCTGCATAGTATTCCATGGTGTATATGTGCCACATTTTCTTAATCCAGTCTATCGTTGTTGGACATTTGGGTTGGTTCCAACTCTTTGCTATTGTGAATGGTGCCGCAATAAACATACGTGTGCATGTGTCTTTATAGCAGCATGATTTATAGTCCTTTGGGTATATACCCAGTAATGGGATGGCTGGGTCAAATGGTATTTCTAGTTCGAGATCCCTGAGGAATCGCCACACTGACTTCCACAATGGTTGAACTAGTTTACAGTCCCACCAACAGTGTAAAAGTGTTCCTATTTCTCCACATCCTCTCCAGCACCTGTTGTTTCCTGTTTTTTTAATGATGGCCATTCTAACTGGTGTGAGATGGTATCTCACTGTGATTTTGATTTGCATTTCTCTGATGGCCAGTGATGATGAGCATTTCTTCATGTGTTTTTTGGCTGCATAAATGTCTTCTTTTGAGAAGTGTCTATTCATGTCCTTTGCCCACCTTTTGATGGGGTTGTTTGTTTTTTTCTTGTAAATTTGTTTGAGTTCATTGTAGATTCTGGATATTAGCCCTTTGTCAGATGAGTAGGTTGCACAAATTTTCTCCCATTCTGTAGGTTGCCTGTTCACTCTGATGGTAGTTTCTTTTGCTGTGCAGAAGCTCTTTAGTTTAATTAGATCCCATTTGTCAATTTTGGCTTTTGTTGCCATTGCTTTTGGTGTTTTAGACATGAAGTCCTTGCCCATGCCTGTGTCCTGAATGGTATTGCCTAGGTTTTCTTGTAGGATTTTAATGGTTTTAGGTCTAACATTTAAGTCTTTAATCCATCTTGAATTAATTTTTGTATAAGGTGTAAGGAAGGGATCCAGTTTCAGCTTTCTACATATGGCTAGCCAGTTTTCCCAGCACCATTTATTAAATAGGGAATCCTTTCCCCATTTCTTGTTTTTGTCAGGTTTGTCAAAGATCAGATAGTTGTAGATATGCGGCATCATTTCTGAGGGCTCTGTTCTGTTCCATTGATCTATATCTCTGTTGTGGTACCAGTACCATGCTGTTTTGGTTACTGTAGCGTTGTAGTATGGGTTGAAGTCAGGTAGCGTGATGCCTCCAGCTTTGTTCTTCTGGCTTAGGATTGACTTGGTGATGCGGGCTCTTTTTTGGTTCCATATGAACTTTAAAGTAGTTTTTTCCAATTCTGTGAAGAAAGTCATTGGTAGCTTGATGGGGATGGCATTGAATCTATAAATTACTTTGGGCAGTATGGCCATTTTCACGATATTGATTCATGTTTGTCAGTCTTTAAACTCTTTGTTTTAATGTTAACTCTGGTCAGTTGTTCCTGAATTCCAAAGGGAGGTGGGTATAATGAGGCATATCTGATGTGCTCTTTCCATCATGGCCTGAACTAGTTTTTCTGATTTACTTTGGAATGCCCTTGGCTGAGAGGGGGTCTATTCAATTGATTGGGAGGCTTATAATTTTATTTTTGGTTTAGAAATGTTTGTGTACAAACATACTTGTAAGCCAAAAATAAAGTTTATATAAATATAAATATATGTTTATATATTATATATCCATAGAAATTTATAAATATATATTTATATAATATATAAATATATATTTATATTTTATAATTATAAATATATAAAATTTATATATTATATAAATTTCTCTTTTGTTTGCACTCTCTCTCTCTCTGTCTTTATCTGATATCCTTGTAAAATTCAGTTTAAATTCCCATGTTTCCTCTTATCATTTTGGTGTACTATATGACTTTTATCTCCCTGATTAATTTTCCATGATAGTCCTTGTCAGAGCAAGAAAAATGTTCTAGAAGAAGCTAAATAAACTGTGGAGAAATACTACTTGATAGTCTTTAGAGAATAAACTCCAGAAAGGGTTTAACACACAGGAAACAGAAAATAATTCTCCATGAACATTTGATTGTTGATAAAAAGAAAAAAGGGCTGGGTAGCAGCTGTTGCATGTGATAGCAATATTAGAAGCAGTGTCTGTAGTAATTGCGAGTCCCATTAGAGATGTTCTATTTCGGAAAATCAATATACACATTTTTTACACACATATTTATTTTTTTAAACCTGAGAAGAATATGCTAAGAGACTTCTAGAGTGAGATGTTAGAGAAAAGTTGTACAATTGACTTGCTTTCTCCAAAACTTTACAAAATTAACCACCAAAAAGTCTTAAAACAGGCAAAGTATATCCTCAGCAATAAAGCAAAGGAAGTAGCAAAACCAGGAGCCAGACACGGAGGTGCACACGTATCATCCCAGGGGGCTGGGGCTGGAGAATTGCTTGAGCCCAGGAGTTTGAGACCAGCCTAGGCAACACAGTGATTCTCCATCTCAAAAAAGAAAAAAAAAACCATATATATATGTGTGTGTGTGTGTGTGTGTGTGTGTGTGTGTGTGTATATATACATACAGAAAAATCTCAAGTCATGATTTTTGAATAGTGGTAGTTACGGTGGCAAAAAATCCCAGAAATGACCATGTGGTATTTATTGCTCCCCTCGATCCACCCGCCCTCACTGCCACTATTCTCACTCACATCAAAGCAATCCAGGTAACACAATCATCACAACAATGTGGGCATAACCACTTCCCATTAGTGATTTTAAGTAAATTTATGTGATAAGGAAGCATCGCATCCACTGAAAATCACATGGAAGAACAGAAAACCCCTCAAGAGAGGAAAAAAACAATGGCTCAAAACCTCTCCTACCATTTCAGCAATTTACCAAAGCCAGGAAGAACTACCAGGCTGAGTTGTTTTGTTTTGTTTTGTTTTGTTTTGTTTTGTTCTCCAGCTTAATGGTAAACTCGAAAGGAAAGGTAAAATGTACATAATCACTGAGAGCAAATTATTTCCTGCAATTAGTTGAGATTTATTAGAATAAAAGAGAAAGCAGAAAATAAACTAGACAAGCTCCTCTAACAGAACACAAAGAATCCCAGTTATAGTTTTACTGCTCCATCAGACTTAAGACTCCATGGCGAACCTAGAAGTTATTGCCTTCTTTTTTCTATCAGATTAACAACAAATTGAAAGTTTTTTACTACCCTGCACTGGCAAGAGTTTGAGGAAACAGTAACTCTCAAAGCCTATTTATTGGGAGGTGAATTGATGCCAAATTTTTGGAAAATTATTTTGCAGTATCTTTCAAACTTTAAAATGTACATAGTCCATGACCCAGAAATCCCACTTTTAAGAATGTTACCTGAAATCATGCTGGCAAAAAATGTCTGGGCCAAAATATCTGCTGAAGATTGTATGCAACAACAAAATACTGCAGACAACTCCAAGGATCAGTGAGGAAATGGCTCAATTAAATGCATCCCATGGAATACTCTATAGCAACACAAATAATGCAACATCTTTGTATTCTGATGTAAAGAGTGCTCCAAGCTATATTATTAAGCAAACGAGAATTGCAGAAAGCATGTGTACTGTAATAAGTAAAATAAATATGGATACATATGTGGTTTTTCTGTAATAACAATCAAGAAAATACAATGACTGTTTGGAAGAAGCCCAAAGGGTTTGGGACAAGGGTAGAGAAATAACTGTTGCTTTCAATTTCATATATGTTTGTTCTGTTTGGAAATTTTGCAATGCACAAGTATTATTGCACAAGCTGTGTTTGTTTCAAGTACTCACCAAACATGACCAAGTAGATGACCTACTGCTGGCTCAAACTTACATGCTCAAAAGGGCATATCACTCTATTACACCATATTACTTCTAAGCCGTTTTACCCTCTGTTACCTAAATTGATAATAGCCCTCGCCATTCTCCTATTAACCCAGTCTTAAAACTTCAGTCATTTTACAAAATTAATTATCTTTTTGTTGTTGTTGTTGTTGTTTTAAAGCATTCTAACTGCAGTAATCTTGGGAAAAAATAAAACATAAGGAAGATAAGAAAACAAAAATTGCCTCTAATCTTTCTATTCAGTAAAGTTACTGTTAAGAGTTTGTATAAGGCTGGGCATGGTGGCTGACTCCTGTAATCTCAGCACTTTGGGAGGCCAAGGCGAGAGGATTGCTTGAGCCCAGGAGTTCAAGACCAGCCTGGGCAGCATAGCGAGACCCTGCCTCAAAAAAAAAAAAAAAAGAGAAAAAAGAAAAGAAAAGAAATAGCCAAACATAGGGGCGCACTGTAGTCTCAGCTACGCAGGAGGCTGACATGAGAGGAGATCACTTGAACCGGGAGGTCAGGGCTGCAGTGAGCTATGGTCACACCACTGTACTCCACCCTGGATGACAGAGCAAGACCCTGTCTCAAAAAAAAAAAAAAAAAAGGTTTGTGTATGTTTTAACGAAATATTGATAGATGGTAGATAAATTAGAGAGAGATATAGATACAGATATATAGATATATTCACACATGCCTATTAATTAATCTACTTATTTTCCATATTCACACATGCCTATTTATTAACCTACTTATTTTCTCCCGCTTAACATATCATGAATAAACCAATGAATATTCTTCCACATCATATCCTGCAATTGACTTAGCCAATCCTTCCCTGTAAAACATTTGGGTTGTTTTCCAGGTTTTTTCAATAGCATGCATAATACATACATACATAATGAACATATTTATGATTACTTAGGTTAGTGAATGGCTTCCCATCTAAAACAAACTCATGGCATGTGAGAATGATGCATTCAACAGTGGAAGAAGTGAAAGGTGGATGATGCCAATTAGACATGAAGTTGCAGGAAGAATAATGTATCTGTTATCGAAAACTGAGAGAGAATATTTAATGCTATTTTAAAATATAATGTATTGAAAATGTGAAGTGTGTCCCAAAGAGAGCCATGTGAAGGAGTAGAAAAAATAAGATAAGCTAGAGCTGGAAGTAGAATGAAATATGGCCCTTTCAGATTGCATGTGCACATGAGTTATGTAGAATGTGATGGAAGTTTTTAGTGCTGGGACTTTTCCCATGCAAAAATATCTATTCCAACTGATGCCTGGTACTCATTCATCAGTTGGCCCTTCCATTAAGTTAAGATGTTATTCAGCTAACACCTAGGTGGGCATGTTAGGCTATTATTAGTCACTTAGGCCTTAACATAAAATCACACATGTTTTTTAAAGAGGAGACTGAGAAACACACATGAGCAATTACCTAGGAAGAGTAAGCCTAAAATAGGGATCCTGATCAATCAAGACTGGTCTGAAAGCCCCAGATATCTCAGAAAGTGTACATGTTATAATACGTACAGATATCAACATTTATAGAAGCTTTATCATGTATTGATAATTAAATAACTTATCATGTCTAGTGTTTAGTAATGAGTGCCTAGCATGTCTAGCCTAAAATATCTGGTATCAGTTGATTCTGTCACACTCATCCATTTTTTCTTTGTAGGCATTTGTGTAAAAGAAGCAGCTAGACATTCTATGCCAACAGGAAAATTCAACAGTCAATGTATTTAACAAAGCATGAAATGAAAAGAGAAACAGATATATAAATTAGATTTGAATGCAAAATATGAAAGCTAGCTGATATTTATATAGTTCAGATTTTCATTTTTCTTTATCTTTCATTTTGTTGATCAATAGTGCCCACAAAACTCAGGTACGGGACAATGTAAACTGTATGCTTATTTAATAAATAAAAATAAAATAGAGTTCAGTTAAGAAACCCAGACACTTATTCTATATGTGGTACCAGGATACGCTGTGAAAGATGTGAAAGAATGAATCTGACATAGGTCATGAAGTCAAAAGGCTAACAGTCTTATAGAGGAGATAAATATTAAATAAATTATTATTTTTTAGAGTGACACACAAAATAATATGTACAATGTACTTTCTTAGAAAAATGAATTATGTGGATTTGTGTTCACAATATACAGAAAAGAGAACGATTAATTGTCCTGGAGGAGAGTGCGAGGGTCACTGGGGAATAAAGCACATGGGACTTGATAAACCTTGATGTTGGCTGTCCTAGTTGTGCCCTTGGGGCAGAGGAAATAACAAACTTAAAAGTAGAACTCTGTGGGATATGATGGTGCTTTTAGAGAATCACAAGCATTTTGGCATTGCTAAAGATAAAGGGTGACAGGAGAAAATAAGTGGCATTAATATCTAGATAAAAATAAGTTTATATTTTGATATTTTCCTCATTTTTGTAAGTTTTTACAAATGCTTTAAGATGTTTCACAATATATATTCTGTTGCAGTAATGTTGTAATCCAAACACTGTATGTATAATCACTTTCATTGTATTTAGTATATTTATGTTTTTGTGACAGATAAAATTGTTTATATTTACTGTGTACAATATAATGTTTTGAAGTATATATACATTATGGGATGACTAAATCTGGCTAATTAACATATTCGTTATCTCACATAGTTATTATTTTTATAGTGAGAACACTTTATATCCACTTTCTTAGCATTTCTTAAGAATACAACATATTATTGAATGCATTCACCATGTTGTACAACAGATCTCTTAAACTTATTTCTTCTAACTGAAATTTTGTATCTATTGACCATCTCCACAACAGCCCCCCACCCCCCCACCACCCCAGATTCTGGTAACCACCATTCTGCTCTCTACTTGTAGGAGATTAACTTTTTAAGATTCTACATATGAGTAAGATCATGTAATATTTGTCTTTCTATGCTGGGATTATTAGGCTTAATACAGTGTCCTCCAGGTTTATCTATGTTGTCGCAAATGACAGGATTTCATTGATTTTTATGGCCAAATAATATTCCATTATATATATATATGCCATATTTTCTTCAGAAACTCATCCATTGATGAACACTTAGGTTGATTCCATATCTTGACTATTGTAAATAATGTTATAATAAACATGGAAGTGCAGTGATCTTTTCAACATACGGATTGCATTTCCTTTTGATATGTACCCAGTGGTTGGATTGCTGAATCATATGGTAATTCTATTTCTAATTTTTTGAAGAAATTCCATACTGTTTTCCATGATGGCTGTAATAATTTACATTCCCACCAGCAGTGTACAAGGGTTCTCTTTTCTCCACATTTTCACTGACACTTCTCTTTGTCTTTTATCCTAGCAGGTGTGAGGTAACATCTCGTGGTGGTTTTAATTTGCGTTTATGTCATGATGAGTAATGTTGAGCGTTTTTTCACATACTTGTAGGCCATTTGTATGTCTTCTCTTGAGGAGACATCCCTTCAGATTCTTGGTGTTCTGTAATTAGTTTTTTGTTTGTTTCTTTTCTTGCGGTTGAGTTGTTTGAGTATTTTATATATTTTGGTTATTAAACCCTTATGAGATGTATATTTTGAAAATATTTTTCCCATTCTGTAGGGTGTCTTTTCACTCTTTTAACTGTTTCCTTTGTTGTGCAGAAGCTTTTTAGTTTGATGTAATTCTATTTGTCTATTTTTGCTTTGTTGCCTGTGTTTTGGGGATCCTATTTAAAAAGTTATTGCCCAGACCAATGTCATGCAGTTTTTCTCTACGTTTTCATCTAGTAGTTTCATAGTTTTGGGTCTTACATGTCAATCTTTAACCTATTTTTAGTTGATTTTTGTATATGGTGTGAGATAAAGGTCTAATTTCATTCTTCTGCAGATGGCTATCCAGTTTTCCCAGCACCATTTATTGGAAAGACTGGCATTTCTCCTTTTTGTGTTCTTGGCTGCTTTGTCAAAATTAGGTTGGCCGTAAATGTGTGGATTTATTTCTGAGCTCTCTATTCTGTTTCATTGGCCTACATGTTTGTTTTTATGCCAGTACCATGATGTTTTGGTTGCTAAGGCTTTGTAGTTTTTGAAGTCAAGAAGTGTGATGCCTGCAGCTTTGTTCTTTCTGCTCAGAGTTGTTTTGGCTATTTGGAGTCTTTTGTTTTTCCATATGAATTTTAGAATTTTCTTTGTTTCTCTAAAGAATATCGTTGGTGGCCGGGCGCGGTGGCTCACGCTTGTAATCCCAGCACTTTGGGAGGCCGAGGTGGGCGGATCACGAGGTCAGGAGATCGAGACCACGGTGAAACCCCGTCTCTACTAAAAATACAAAAAAAAAAAAAATTAGCCGGGCGTGGTGGCGGGCGTCTGTAGTCCCAGCTACTCGGAGAGGCTGAGGCAGGAGAATGGCGTGAACCCAGGAGGCGGAGCTTGCAGTGAGCCGAGATCGTGCCACTGCACTCCAGCCTGGGTGACAGAGCGAGACTCCGTCTCAAAAAAAAAAAAGAATATCGTTGGTATTTTGATAACAGATTATTTTGAATAATATTAGCATTTTAACAATATTGATTCTTCCAATCCATAGAACATGGAATATCATTTTATGTATTTGTGTCTTCAGTTTCTTTCAGCAATATTTTATAGTTTTTGATGTAGAGATCTTTCATCTCCTTTGTTAAATTTGTTACTAGTATTTTATATTTTGTAACAATTATAAGTGGAATTGTTTTATTTCTTTTGCAGAAAGTTCACTGTTGGTGTGTAGAAATTCTATCGATTTTTAAATATTAATATTGTGTTCTGCAACATTACTGAATTCATTCATTAGTTCGAACTCTTTTTGGTGGCATCTGTAGGGTTTTCTATATATATATGGCCATGTCATCTGCAAACAGGGACAACTTAACTTACTCCTTTCCAATTTGGATCACTTTTATTTATTTCTCTTGCCTAATTGCTCTGCCTAGAACATGCAGTACTGTATTGGATAAAAGTGGTGAGAGTAGGCATCCTTGTCTTGTTCCATATCCTAGAGGAAAAGCTTTCAACATTTCCCTGTTGAGTAATTTGTTAGCTGTGAGTTTGTCATATACGGCCCTTATTGTGTTGCAGCCTATAGAAGGGATCTTCTGTACCTAATTTCTTGAGAATTTTCATTGTCAAAGGTTGTTAAATTTTGTCAAGTTTTAAGGCATCTATTTAAATAATTATATCACTTTTGTCTTTCATTCTGTTTATGTGTTGTTTCACCTTTGTTGATATACATAATTTAGCCATCCTTACATCTCCCTGAGATGAATTCCCTTTGATCGTGGTGTCATGGATCTTTTTAGTGTGCTGTTGAATTTGATTTGCTAGTACTTGCTTAAGGATTTTTCCATCTATGTTCATCAGGGATATTGGCCTGTAATTTTTTTTGTAATGTCATTGTCTGGTTTTGGTGTCAGGGTGGTACTGGCCACATAAAATAAGTTTGGAAGTAGTCCTTCCTTTTCAATTTTTTGGAAGAGTTTGAGGATAATTGGGGTTAATTCTTTAAATGTTTATTAGAATTCATTGGTGAAGGTTGTAGGTCCTGGGCTTTTCTTTGATAACTGATTTTTTGTTAGTCATTTAATATCCTTACTCATTACTGATCTGTTAAGGGTTTCTATTTATTAATGATTTAGTCTTGGTAGGTAGCATGTGTCAAGGAATTTGTCCACTTCTAGATTATCCAATTTATTGTCATATAATTTTTCATAATAGTATCTGATAAGCCTTTGTATTTCTGTTGTATTAGCTGTAATGTCTCTTTTTTATTTCTGATTTTATTTATTTGAGTTTTCTTTTTTTTTCTTAGGTTAACTAATGACTTGTCAATTTTGTTAATTTTTTCAAAAAACCAACTCAGTTTTATTAATGTTTCTATTGTATTCCTAGTCTCTATTTTATTTATTCCTGCTCTGATTTTTATAATTTCATTTTTTTTTACTAACTTTGGCTTGGTGTGTTTTTATTTCTCTAGTTTCTTATGATGTAACATTAGGTTATTTATTTGAGATCTTTCTTATTTTTTTGAGGTAGGCATTTATTGCTATAAACTTCCCTCTCATATCTGCTTTTGCTGTATCTCATATGTTTTGGTATGTTGTGTTTCCATTTTCATTTATCTCTTTTTTATTTCCCTTTTAATTTTGTCACTGACTCATTGACCCATAGATCCTTTGTTCCTTTCTTTCTCTCTTGCTGTCTTCATTATTGGCTAAGTGATTTTTTAATTGATATGTTTTGATTTCTTGCTTTTCTCTGTATTTACTCTAGGTTTTGGTGTTGTGGTTATTATGAAGCTTACAAAATCATCTTATAGTTATAACAGGTTATTTTGAGATGATTACAACTTTAATTACACACACACACACACACACACACACACACACACACACATCTCTACATTTTTACTTCACTCTTGCCACCAAATTTTGAACTTTTAAAGCCACAGTTTATATCTCTTTATCTTGTCTATCCTTTAATAAATTATTGTAGCCATTTTTTTAATAGTTTTGTTTTTCAGTCTTAGAAATTTATATACCACAATTACAGTATTAGAGTATTCTAAATTTGACTTGTGCTTACTTTTACCAGTGAGTTTTATACTTTCATATATTTTCATATTACATATTATTGTCTGTTTCTTTCAACTTAAAGAAGCCACTTTAGCATTTCTTATAAGACAGGTCTGCAGGTAAGAAACTCCTTCAGCTTTTATTTTTCTGGGAATAGTCTTTGTCTCCTTCATTTCTGATGGACTGTTTTGCTTGACACAGTATTTTTACTTGACAGATTTTTCAGCAATTTGATATTCAGTAATTTGAATATTTCACCTCACTTTCTCCTGGTCTGTGAGGTTTCTACTGAGATGTCTGGTGCTGTCTCTATTGGGACTCTCTTACAGCTATTTGCTTGTTTTCTTTTGCTGCTTTCAAGATCTTTTCTTTGTATTTGATATTTGACAATTGGGTTATAATATGTCTTGTGGTATTCTTATGTGGATTTGGCATTATGTGAGAGTTTTGACCTTCCTATGCATGGATATTTGCGTCTTTCTCCATGTTTGGGAATTTTTTTGCTATTTTTTTAAATAAACTTTCTAACCCTTGATCTTCACTTTCTGAAATTCCTGTGACTCAAAAATGTGCTCTTTTGATGATGTTTCATAAATCCCATAAGCTTTTTTCATTCCTTTACATTCTGTTTTCTTTTATTCTCTTCTGTATATTTTCAAATAACCTGTCTTCGAGTTCACAGATTCTTACTTCTGCTTCGTCAATTCTGCTTTTGATGATTTCGGTTGCAGTTTTCATTTCATTCATTGTGTTTTTAAGCTATGGGATTTCTATTTATTTTATTTTTTAATTGTTTCAATTTTTCTATTAAATTGTTCATCTGGTCACTTAGTGTTTTCCTTATTTTATTGAAGTATTTTTCTGTATTTTCTTGAAGTTCACTGAGCTTTCTTAAAATATTTGTTTTGAATTCTTTGTCAAGCAGGTTATACATCTTCAATTATTTAGGATTAGTCACAGGGACTTTATTTTGTTCATTTGATAATGTTATGTTTTCTTGATTGTTCTTGATCCTTGTGGCCATGTGTTGATGTCTACAAACTTGAAAAAGTGGTACTTATTTTAGCAACTATGTCTGGGAAAGCCCTGTGCAAATAGTGTGCTGGGGTGCACCAGAAGCCTGGTGCAGCTGCAGCTGGTGAAGTGCTGCTAGAAGCCTAGCACTCATTATGGCAAATGCACCACTAGGGCAGGCCAGAAGCCCAGGCCCACTGAGGCCGGCCTGCTGTTGAGAGCTGTCCAGAGCCCAGGGCCACTAACATCCACTGACCCATGGTGCAGGTCATAGTTTGAGTTTACACAGAAGCCTGAAACCTAGAACAGTGTGATCCTTCCTGACACCAGGGTAGATCCAGAGGCTTAATATGCAAGAATCAGCCTTGAATATGAGGCCATGGGTACCTAGTGCTGGGTTTTACTTTGGTGGGCCCAGTGTTAGTATCCAAGGTAAAGTTCTGTACTCACATCTCTTTTCCCACCATGTGAACTGTATCTCTTTCTGTGCTGTGGCACCTTGGGTTGGGAAAGGAGTGATACATGTAATGTAATACTGACATCCTTACCCTCTTCCATGTGCCTTTTCTTATTATTGTACTACAACCAAGTACTGTGATCTGGTTTCCTTAGCTCTTGTGAAGGTATTTCTGTGCATGGATTGTTGTTCAAATTAATGTTTCTGCATGGGGACGATCACTGGAGAGTCCTATCCTGCGGCCTTGCCCTGCCCTTCCTTGGCACATTAAGAAACAAAGTTAATCTAATATGCTGGTTGTAGAATTTGGAGATATTTTGTGTGCATGTGAATTTTACATTGGTGCATTGGTGGCAGCTTAAATATTTTTAAAATGCCTACTGATTGGTGGATTGGTTTTGTTTCTGTTCCCCTTGCTTTATGTTAGCACTGAGCAAGTCAATATATATAAACATACAACATAATATTCTACATTTTTTTTCAGGAGTGAATGCCTAATTGTTCAGAATTATTTTTGTGTAGTGGTTACTGCAGCACCAATGGTGCTGTAACATAGTAAAAACAAATTACAAGAAGTTTTTTTCTTTGTCATTATCTACCTCTCTAATGAAGTTACTATAGAACTGAGTTATTTGTTGGCATTTTTGAACACTAGAGAGGAAGGAGGATTAAAAGGTAAGGTTGAAGGGGTAGACAGGACCAGATGAAATAGGGCTTTATGGAAAATAACTTGACATTTTTTCTAAGTACAATGGGAAGCCTTTGGAGACTTTGAGTCAAAGAGTAAAATGACCTACTTTGTGTTTATAAAAGATCACTCTATTTGTTATGTGGAAGATTATTAAATAAATGCAAGTAAGAAGCAGAACTAGCAGTGAGTAATTTATATCCAAAACCCAAGGGAGAAATGATGGTAGTGTGTACTAGTGTAGTATCACTGGAGAGGATGAGAAATCGAGAAGTTAGATTTGTTAATTTTCATGTGTGGAGATGAAGAAAAGTGAGTAAATAATGATCCATTATAAGTTCTGGAAAAATTATATGTGCTCTGTACTAAAATGGAAAGATGTTCGGCAAAAAGTTTGTGGGCCAGGATTTTGTGGATAATCAGGATTTATGTTTTGGACATGTTAAGCCTTACATGTCTATTAGAAAGGCAAGTGAAGTTGTCAAGTAGATGGTTGGATTTTTGAGTCAGGGGAACTCGGGGGAGCACTCAGAGCTGGAAATGCACACTGACAATTATCAGCTTATATATTCTAAAGACATGAATCTGGATGAAATCACGAGAAGAAATATAAATAGTATATGTTTTTAGAAGACTTGGTTACAACAGGAATGAGAATAAGAGTAATGTATACCATATTGTGAGCCCAAT
Source organism: Nomascus leucogenys (assembly GCF_006542625.1). Classification (NCBI taxonomy): domain Eukaryota; kingdom Metazoa; phylum Chordata; class Mammalia; order Primates; family Hylobatidae; genus Nomascus; species Nomascus leucogenys. The sequence continues at coordinate 49,693,258 of NC_044393.1, forward strand.
TTTGTGGAAGGAAGTGATTATTACAATTTCCTAAGCTTATGCAGTCATTACTTGTATTTTCCCAAATAAACGTTTCCTTGTTCATCTGTATCTTGCCCATGAGTTTTTTAAAATATATTTTATTAAACAATGTATGAAACAGCACAATATAGTATGTGTCTTTAATAGTATGGTAGTTAGTGGATCCTACATCATTTGAAGTTCATAACTCACAGTAACTAATAAACACATCCCAAACCTTTTCAGTTATATACCTTATGCTAAAACTATAAACATAATAAGAAGAACTAAAAATAACAGCCCTATTAGAAGTTACACAACCAGGTTTACACAAATACTTAGTGAAAAGCCAAACATTAAATTCAGGCTTCCTCATTCCCAAGTAAGTGACTTTCCACCATACCTTAAAGGCCATATTGGGTGTGACTGTTCCTCACCAACCGTCTCCAGTCTTGGTAGATAATCAAAATCCTTTTTACAAAAACAAAGGAAGCAAACTGGTTTTTAACCACCCTGCCCACTGAAAGGTAATACTGGTATCATTATATATAATGACTAATATTTATAGTGTTACAATTAGCATTGTCTACTAATTGTTTATCTCCTCTATTTCTCTTTGTCTAGAACATGAGTGAGAAAAAAGTTTTGCTGAGGTCTAAAATATATTTTCTATACAATACCAGTAGTGTTATCATATCACCAAAAGCAAATTCAACTAATGTCTTTAATCATGAAATTGATAAGAATATTTGAAATAAAAAGAGGACTAACCATTTTTGTACCTAGTTTTGAGAATTAATAAAATGTATGCTATGAGTCTTAGATAATAAGTGCATTAACTAAGACAAAAATGGAATTCCATATAAATAAAAATTTACAACAAATCCAAATGTAATTTGAACTATTAGATGTTAGGTAAACATGGACAACAATTTTAAAGTGTTCTATTTTTATTATGCAAATAGCAAAACATCATTTTCCAAGAGAACTTCACAGAATACCAATATTTTAAAAAGAGAGTTTTTCTGAGCACAACGATTTAGGAAACAGTGGGTTAACAAACCCAAACTTCTTAGAACTTGTAATTTGCAGCTGTGCACTGTTGATCCTCAGGGTTAAATATGTTATCTAGCACTCCCCAAAATTTCAGGTCAACAGATCCCAAGATTTTTCCATTTTAAAAAAACAAAAAGCAAAACAAAACAAAACAAAACAAAAACACTATTCGTGGAATATACTTGGAAAATGCTTCTCCAAAGAAAGATTGATATTGAAGGACATCAGAGTCACACACCCTGACCACACTTAGAGAAACTTTATTGTCTGTGACCTTGAAAGTCATCACTTCTGTGTTTCTTATATTCACATAAAACCCTCATAAACTTTCAAGGTTAGGCAGGGTGAATGCTGTGTTAATGGAAGAAATCAAAACTGGCCCTAGGCAAAACTGTGAAGTAAGCAAAGTCTATTTTTGGTCCACTATCTTCAGTATCATCACATTTTCTTTCCATTACTGACAACTTAGGTTGTCATCCCTCCTCACCGTCTCAGAACCTTTTGCTAAAACCATTTCCAGAAGGTGTTTAAACATGCCAATTATACCTGTCTCCCACCCCTCTCCTGACAAAGAGCCAATTTCTGCTTAGGATATGCCATCTCTTGGAGTACGTTGATTGCACTATCTTGTAGACTGAAAGCCCTGCCTAGGGCCTTAACAAATGTGTGTACTTGTGACATTTTAGGCCCTACAGAAAATAGATAAGGAGTGTTACTCTTGAGCAAAGGAACCCTATGGCAGCCTCTCAATTTATATCTAATTGATCACCTTCTATTTTGCCTACTATTGATGCTAATGCTGAAAAAATACATAAATTTCTCAGGAAAAGTAGTGGTAAATGAAGCTATAGAAGTAATTCTGCCTATTGGAGTGGGAAGGGCTGGAAGTCAGAGGCTTGGATTTTAGTCTTGTCACTGTTACCAATTGGCTTTTTAACTCCTGATGTCATAGTATCACCATATTCTCAACGGAACAATGGGGATAACACTTTCACAAGACTGTGAAGATTGTGAAATGAGATCTATCAATAGATATAAACTTTTTTTTTTTAATTTTGAGATGAGATTTCACTCTGTCACCCAGGCTTCAGTTCAGTGGCACGATCTTGGCTCACTGCGACCTCAGCCTCCTGGGTTTAAGCCATCCTCCCACCTCAGCCCCCTGAGTAGCTGGGACAACAGGTGTGGGCCACCACATCTGGCTAATTTTTTTCTTTTTAATTTTGTGGAGACAGGGTTTCGCCATGTTGCCCAGGCTGGTCTCAAACTCCTGAGCTCAAGTGATCCTCCTGCCTCAGCCTCCCTAAGTGCTGGGGTTACAGATGTCAAGCCGAAAGTGTTTGAAACAGTTGTAAGGCAACATGGTATTTTTCCAGCAACTTTATGTTGCATGTAAGAAAGTTAGCCTTGGCCTAAAACTTTTCAAAATGACTCAGATATGTTCCACAAATGAATCATAGAATATGAGAACTGAAATTAGCCTTAAAGTTCACTAAGTATCATAGAAGACATTCATGCCTCCCCAGTTTAAACAGGATTAACTCAAAGTAGAGCTGGAACTATAAACCACTTGTCTAAATCTGGACTAGGAATTTTCCTGGTATGCCAGGACATTGGTGGATTATGCTTAGTAGTCCTGTAATTGACAGCCACAAATGAAAGAGGCTGCAGTTGGGGCTGGATCAGGAATCTCAGCGTTCATGTCTCTCAATTAAGCAACAAGAGTTGTTAATTCTGTAGTCTAAGAATTAGTGATATATTTCTTAGTTCCATCATTGTGGAGAAAAACTAGGCTGTGTAACACAGAAAGCTCCCTGAAATGTACACAGTCACCCCAGAGAAAAATAAACTTCCTCCATTCCAAAAAATGCAGAAATGAGTCTGAAATCTTTGCATGTCTTGCTTGGTTTCCTCACCTCTCCCCCGGCTGCACTGCCAAGGACATCTACTTCTGCCTTGCTGTCTATTCGCCTAGAGGCTTTTAGAAAGCTTTCTAGACATTATGATATTCAGAGATTTCACCCATAAAGTACATTAAAATACACCTATATCCTATATTAAATAAAATTTCGATGTAAAATAATTTATAAAGGATTTGCTTTTACTTACTTTATTTAATACAGGAATGATTTTTGCACGTAGGTTAAGAAACATGCTTTAGAAAATCTCTAGCTTTGAATCCCAGACCAACCATTTGCCTTTGTATGACTGAGGAAAGTTGTATAATCTCTCTGTGCCTCCTGTGCCTCAGCTGCAAATTAGGGATGCTAAAAGAACTACTTCAGAGAGTCATGAAGAATTACTGAGCTTGTAAAAAGCCTTCACAGTTCTTAAATGTTTAGCAATTGTGTAATCTTGGTAGGAAGTGTACAGATATTCATTGGACTATTCTTTCAACTTTTTTGTTTGACATTTTTCAAAATAAGTTAGAAAGCCGCCTTCTGCCCTCCAAAGGCAGCCGCTCTCATTAATATTATTACTCTTGTTGGAATCATTATGCTTACTTGGACACTGTTGGAAAGTGAAAAGAATCTAAGCTTTACAAAATGTTTTACATGTAATAAAATTAATATTTCAATGTAATAATCTGTTAAATAATTCATTAAATTAGATCGTTTGTGGGTTTTGTAATGTTTAATTTGTCATTTATTTACTTCAATTTTAATTTTTTTTTGTTTTAGAGATAATACACTTTTTCTCCCCTATCAGTTCCTTAATATTTCCCAGAAAGTAGGTCTTTGGAAAGCTGGTAGGCTCTGTACCTATCCTGAGGGATGAGATGGTCCTGCATCTCTTTTACCTCTTACTATTTATTTATTTTTTGAGACAGGGTCTCATTCTGTCACCCAGGCTGGAGTGCAGTGGCACGATCTCTGTTCACTACAACATCTGCCTCTGGGGTTCAAACGATTCTCCTGCCTCAGCCTCCTGCATAGCTGGTATTACAGGCGCCCACTACCACGCCCAGCTAATTTTTTTATTTTCAGTAGAGACAGGGTTTCACCATGTTGGCCAGGCTGGTCTCAAACTTCTGAAAGGTGATCCTCCCGCTTCGGCCTCCCAAAGTGCTGGGATTACAGGCATGAGCCACCATGCCCGGCCTACCTCTTACTTTTTATTCAATAGATAATAAGCAAAGAAAGTGAGTATGACTAAAATTTTTCAATTATCTTCCCTATTTCTTAGGATCAATATTGTAATTAAGATGCTTGTATCCTGCCACTGCATTGCCAAGGTGACAAGCAAATGAGCAGTGCAGTGGAAACAGCAATGCTATTGAAGGGCATTTTTTTTTTCAATCATATCATGTTTGTGTGCAAATCTCTGACAGGCACAATTGAGAGCCTATCAAAAAGGACAGGAGAGGGAACCTGTGCAAATGGCAACACTGTGCTAATGTGCCTTTCAAGGCCCATGCTGTGGTTTTTGTTGTTGTTGTGTGTTTGTTTGTTTTTGAACACGGTCTCACTCTGTCACCCAGGCAGGAGTGCAGTGGCATGATCATGGCACATTGTAGCCTTGACTTTCTGAACTAAAGTGATCTTCCCACCTCAGCTTCCCGAGTAGCTGGGACCAGAAGCATGCACCACTGTGCCCAGCTAATTTTTAAAACTTATTTTTATGTAGAATCGGGGTCTCACTATATTGCCCAGGCTGCTCTCAAGCTCCTGGCCTCAAGTGACCCTCTCTCCTTGGTCTACCAAAGTGCTGGGATTACAGGAGTGAGACACCACACCCATCCTTCTTGCTACGGTTTTAATGTTTGGGTCCCTCCAAAATTCATGTTGAAATGTAATCCACAATGCAATAATATTAAGAGGTGGGGTCTTTGTGAAGTGATATGATATTAGTGCCTCCATAAAAGAGCATGAGAGAGCAGGTTCATCCCTTCTTACCTCTTCTGCCATGTGAGGATGCAGAAACAAAGTGCCTTCTCTGAAGCAGGGAGTCCTTACCAGACATGGAATCGGCTACAGCCTTCATCTTGGACTTCCCAGCCTCCAGTACTGTAAGAAATAAATTTCTATTGCTTATAAATTACCCAATTTAAGGTATTTTGTTACAGCAGCAACAGACTGATAGCTCTCTTTCTGAAATTCCAATTCAGGCTGCAGAGTTTACCTTAAGTGAGGTCATGACAGCCAGATATAGGCCAACGTATCTACTTAGAAAGAGATCAAGTTAGTTAAATTAACTCAGAGAACTTGCACTGCTGAGCAGAACTACACTTGGAGCAAGCATTGGTTGTGATTTTCCTCTGAGCAAAGTGTGAGGTTCTATACCAGGTGGTGATTGAGTCATTAAACATCTTCTGTCTTTTTATGAGAAATTACTTTGGCCCACTTTCTTAAGCTTATGATCTTTACAGTCTCATTTCACGGGTTTCTTATTTCAGGCATAGTCAGACCTGACATTAATACCAAACTCACTTAATTGGTAAGTCAGTCAAAAATCACGTTTCTGGCAAGCAGAAACTGAAGTGTAAGGAGGCAACAGGATGGCTGGCCTAGCAGATGACAAGTACCCGCTAGATCTGGAAGAACAAAGACAGGCTCCAGGAAAAAGAAGGAAATGAATCCATCAGATATGATAGGGCTTTTGATGTAAAAAACAAACTTCTGAGCCAGGTGCAGTGGCTCACACCTGTAATCCCAGCACTTTGGGAGACTGAGGCAGGCAGATTGCTTGAGTCCAGAAGTTCAAGACTAGCTAGGGCAACATGGCAAAACCCAGTCTCTCTCTCTATATATATAAAAATCAAAAATTAACTAGGCGTGCTGGTGTGAGCCTGTAGTCCCAGCTACTCGGGAGGCTGGGGTGGGAGGATTGTTTGAGCCCCGGAGATCAAGGCTGCAGTGAGCTGTGATCATTCCACTGCACTCCAGCCTGGCTAACAGAGTGAGACCCTATCTCAAAATACAAACAAACAAGCAAACAAATTTATGATAGGAATATGCCATATCTGATGCAACTTTGGGGAGAGAATGAAGGAGTAGGAAACTCTACAAATGAAAGAAAAGGCAAAAGCTTTACAAGAAAGGAAATGCAGTGACAACACACTACAGTGAACAATAGTCATCATAATATAAACATTGATTATTAACTAAAATGATTTTTCTATCATACTAAGAAGATGGGGGAAGTAGGAATCATCAGTAAGAAAAGAAGATAACATTAAGTAGTTAAATTTGCATAAGAGAAAGTCATTAGATAATGCCTAAAAATAATAAATAGGAAGATTAGATTAGAATGTTTTTGAAATATAGCAGGTAAATACTAAAGTTAAAAACATTTTAAATGACTGAAATCAGAGAGGCAAGGTGCCATTTGATTGCTTTTTAAAAAGTGGGTACATGTTACTTAACTAAATATGTTTTAAAGTAAAAAAAAGAATATTTGTATAACTTTTTCAGTTTCATTTTCTGATGTCTTGCATTTAAAATCTATGAATAAATTTTATTTATTTATTTTTAAATTGACATGAAATTATGGATTTACCATGTACAACATGTTGTTTTAAAGAAAATATACATTGTGGAATGACTAACTCTAGCTAATTAACATATGCATTACCTCACATAGCTATCATTTTTGTGATGACAACACTTTATATCCACTCTTTTTCATGTTTCAAGAGTGTAATAAATTCTTAACTACAGTCACCATGTTGTACAATAGATATTCTCAACTTATTCTTCTGACCAATATCTCCTCAATCCCCAATGCCCAACCACTTCAGCCCTTGGTAACCATCATTCTACTCTCTACTTCTACAAGATCAACTTTTCAAGATTCCACATATGAGTGAGATCATGCAGTGTTTGTCTTTCTGTGCCTGGCCTGGCTTATTTCACTTGACATAATGTCCTCCAGGTTCATCCATGTCGTTGTATATTAAATCTCACACAAAAAATCCTTGGTAATAGATTGATGCTGGATAAGGAAGACAGATATTACTTTAATATGGCTTTTGTAGAGAGCTTGCCTAGGAGAAGTGCACAGAATTAAACACTGAGAATGCCCAGTGCCATGGTCTTAAGGATTAGGGTGTGACTCTCCATTGCTGGGCAGAAAGGCAGTCGAGCAGGCAGCAGGACATGGGAGAGGAAGAAGAGAGGCTGGTTTCATTGAAGTTTGAGTTGGTAATTGAATCACTTTTCCATTTTCAAAGTAGACGTAACTACAAATGGCTTTTAATTCCAAAATACAAATGCATTTTCCTTTTTAGCACACTTTCACCGTGAGTGTTTTATTGATAAGGTTTTATATGCTTTGTTTTCTCTATTTTTTCTTAATTTCTCAAAATATGGTCTAATATCTTGTGTCAAGGGAGCAGTATGCAATGTGTAAAAACCACAGTTAATTGTCATTAAAAGCTCAGTCGATGAAATGAACACCACAGATGTCAGGATAGGTGAACATCTGATTTTCATTTGTAAGAGGTGCTTTCATTAACACCACATTAGTCAGTGATGTCTGTTTAAATGTGTCGGTGGTTAGTTGATGCAGAACATATGGGCACATTGTTTTTGATTGCTAGGTGACCAAATCATCTCTTTGTGTCAGTCAAGAAGAATGACAGTTGTTAATTTTATCTTTTTACAAAAATGTGGTAATTGAGTCATAAAATAATAAAATTAAAAAGGATGGAAAAAGTCATTAGGTTCAATGGCCTTCTAATATTTGACTCAATATTACTTACTGCCCAAGAGCTTCTCCTAAATGAACTTTAGGCATGTCTTTCTTAAAATGTTATAATAACTTCATTTTGATAATAGCATGAATTGATAATTTAGTATGATATTTCTCATTGATGTCCCAGTAAAAGTAACTTGATTCTCTCTATTAATTTTCATAACCTTTACTATAGCAAATAGCTATCTAGAATGTGCAGGATTTTTTTTTTCTTTTCTGAAGTAGTCCTCAAACTGAAGACCTAAGAGAAAAAAATTTCTCATCCATTCCCTAATGCTCAGGGAAGATTTCATTGAGACATCAATAAAGCTACATGTCAATTTTCTCTGTGAAATGTTTACTTTTTTATTATGAAATAAAATATTAAATATATGTGACACACAATGATAAATTGCACAAAAACCTTTTAACTAGATTGAATGTAGTAAAGAAACACCTGTAGTAGAAGAGAAAATTTTGATTCCAGAATTAATTAATACAACCTACATATATAATTCAGTCTATTTTTATTGGAATTAGCTCTTTATCTTTTAAAACACTCTGTGTATACATGAAAATACATGGCCATCTCTGTTCTAAAACAGTTGTTACATTTATGATTGCTTGTGAGAATAATCACTAAATAAAAAAACTAATTCCTACAACTTAGAAAGTAACAAAATTAATATTTTCTAGTAGAACACTAGGCTTTTTAAAACAAAACAAAAGGAAACAACAACAAAAGAGGTGTGTCATCTCACTTTAGTAGGCCTTTAAGAGGATGGAAGGATAATAATACCTTTATAGCTTTTCTTGTAAATCTTCAATGAATCAGTAAAACCAGAATCCTCTAAAAAAAATTTCTCCACATTTTGATATTCAACACTTTTGAGGCCTATCTTGTCAGTAAGAAAAGAATAAATGACTCGTAGGAGATTCTTTCAACTTTCCAACCAGCTGAATACTATACTAGTTAAGAAATGACCTTTTCCAGGATAAGGGTGCTAAGTAGAAATACTAGTTGCTGGAATTGAAAAAAGAAACAAAACAAACAAACAAACAAAAAAACAAAAAAAAAGATTTTCTACGTGATCAACTAAGGAGTAAAAGGAGACTCATTTTTGATGGTTTGTCAAAGCCCTCTTCTTCCCATATCCTCTCTTTGCCTGGCGTACCCAGAAACACAGAGCCAGTTTGCAACGCCCAAGAATGACTCTGTCTGTTGTAATACAAACTCTAAAAAATGTAGCCATTTTCCCAGTGCAAAATGAAAATGTAGGGCCCTTGTATGAAAAGCGGGGCGGTGGGGGGAAGTGCTATTAAAGGTAATGAATTATAATTTTTTTTTTGCTTTCTTCCACAGTCCCTCTCTTGACTTTTCATGGTATTTTTATTTGGTATTTAATGTTGTCCTAAATAAAGTTTTTAAGTTATTAGTATGCATTAACATTCCATGCTCATGGGTTGGAAGAATCAATATCGTGAAAATGGCCATACTGCCCAAGGTAATTTATAGATTCAATGCCATCCCCATCAAGCTACCAATGACTTTCTTCACAGAATTGGAAAAAACTACTTTAAAGTTCATATGGAACCAAAAAAGAGCCCACATCACCAAGTCAATCCTAAGCCAGAAGAACAAAGCTGGAGGCATCACGCTACCTGACTTCAAACTATACTACAAGGCTACAGTAACCAAAACAGCATGGTACTGGTACCACAACAGAGACATAGATCAATGGAACAGAACAGAGCCCTCAGAAATGATGCCGCATATCTACAACTATCTGATCTTTGACAAACCTGACAAAAACAAGAAATGGAGAAAGGATTCCCTATTTAATAAATGGTGCTGGGAAAACTGGCTAGCCATATACAGAAAGCTGAAACTGGATCCCTTCCTTACACCTTACACAAAAATTAATTCAAGATAGATTAAAGACTTGAATGTTAGACCTAAAACCATAAAACCCTAGAAGAAAACCTAGGCAATACCATTCAGGACATAGGCATGGGCAAGGACTTCATGTCTAAAACACCAAAAGCAATGGCAACAAAAGCCAAAATTGACAAATGGGATCTAATTAAACTAAAGAGCTTCTGCACAGCAAAAGAAACTACCATCAGAGTGAGAGTGAACAGGCAACCTACAGAATGGGAGAAAATTTTTGCAACCTACTCATCTGACAAAGGGCTAATATCCAGAATCTACAATGAACTCAAACAAATTTACAAGAAAAAAACAAACGACCCCATCAAAAAGTGGGCGAAGGGCATGAACAGACACTTCTCAAAAGAAGACATTTATGCAGCCAAAAAACACATGAAAAAATGCTCATCATCACTGGCCATCAGAGAAATGCAAATCAAAACCACAGTGAGATACCATCTCACACCAGTTAGAATGGCCATCATTAAAAAGTCAGGAAACAACAGGTGCTGGAGAGGATGTGGAGAAATAGGAACACTTTTACACTGTTGGTGGGACTATAAACTAGTTCAACCATTGTGGAAGTCAGTGTGGCGATTCCTCAGGGATCTAGAACTAGAAATACCATTTGACCCAGCCATCCTATTACTGGGTATATACCCAAAGGATTATAAATCATGCTGCTATAAAGACACATGCACATGTATGTTTATTGCGGCACTATTCACAATAGCAAAGAGTTGGAACCAACCCAAATGTCCAACAACGATAGACTGGATTAAGAAAATGTGGCACATATACACCATGGAATACTATGCAGCCATAAAAAATGATGAGTTCGTGTCCTTTGTAGGGACATGGATGAAACTGGAAAACATCATTCTCAGTAAACTATCGCAAGGACAAAAAACCAAACACCGCATGTTCTCACTCATAGGTGGGAATTGAACAATGAGAACTCATGGACACAGGAAGGGGAACATCACACTCCAGGGACTGTTGTGGGGTGGGGGGAGGGGGGAGGGACAGCATTAGGAGATATACCTAATGCTAAATGACCAGTTAATGGGTGCAGCAAAACAACATGGCACATGGATACATATGTAACAAACCTGCACATTGTGCACATGTACCCTAAAACCTAAAGTATAATAAAAAAAAAAGTTATTAGTATGCATTTTACCATTCGGTTTTACATTGTGCAATGCCAATTTTAAATGCAAATACAGGAGTATTTAACTTGTATGTAGAATGGCTAAAATTACACAATTCATAAAAAGTAGTTTGTACCTGCATATGTATTTTGTTCTTACTAGAACAGTGGAAATACTATACAATGTTAACTCAACTGTTTGTATTTCATATTTTAATATTAATACCTGACATTCTGTAACAATCATTAGCTTCATCTCTTACTGATGAGTAAGGAAGAATTGAAAGGAAAAGAAACTGTGGGTTGCCCTATCTTTCCCTTTCCTTTTATATCAATATTGTCCGCATAAGTGATTGGCTGCTATATAAAAGTAACATAAATAAGGAAGGCAATGATAAGGTTCCTTGGTCATTCTTGTTTCTTAGAAAGCCATTGCTTTCTTTCTGCATTCAAAGCAAGTTCTGGTCCTTATGGAAAGTGTGTCCTATCTGGATTCTACAACCCCGGGCCAGACATAGTGAGTCACACCTGTAATCCCAGCACTTTGGGAGGCGAAGATGGGAGGATCACTTGAGGAGAAGGAGTTTGAGATTCTACATCCCAAACATATTTCAATTCTAGTGATGGCTGTCTGCCCACTCTGCCCTCATTCTATCCCAGGCAATCAGTATTACTTGCCCAGACTACTATAAGAGCTTCCTAATTGGTCTTGATATCTCCTCTGTTTTGCTCTCTCCCCCAACACATTGTTCTCAAAGAGACAGAGTGAGATTGTAAAAATATAAATCAATCAGACCATGCCTCTGATTTAAACTATTAAAAGGCTACCCATTTCAGTTTGAATAAAATCCAAACTCTTCACTGTGGCTTATTAAGCCAATTTGTCCTCTTTGTATCTCTCTTATTTTATAATAAGTCATTCTTCCCCATCCTTCCTCACCCCCAAAAAAACCTTCAGCCACGCCACCCTTCTTGTATTTTCCTAGATTCTATCTAGCAATTCTTTGCCTTAGGATCTTCACACATATTTGTCACACTGATTGGATGATCATTTCAGAAAAGCCTTTGCTAACCACTTTATGTAAGTGAGAGTCTCTCACATCCCCAAAACTTTACAATTGTAGATCCCAGTTCCTTCTTGTAGTTTTTTTATATATACCCTTGATATATTATAAATTATGTAAAGGCAAAGCCTGTGTCTTTTTTGATTAACCATTCTAAATGGTTGTGGCATCATATTTATTCATTAAAGTATTTCTTAAATGCCTAAGATGTTTTAAATTCTAGAGATACTCTTTTAAGTTACAGAGATACAGCAGTGAACAAAACAGATAAAAATTCTAGACCTCATGAAACTTATATTCTAGCTGTAGGATACTGACAATAGATAAAAAATAAATAAACTTGCTGAAAGGTAACGTACGTCAAATGGTGATAAGTTCTATGGTAAAAAAATAAGACCGAGAAAGGCAAAAGGAAATACTGGATATGTGTAGGGGTTACGAATTTAAGTGGGAGTGTGATAGTGCAGGTCTTCCTCTATCATGTTATTAGATGAAAGTTGCAAAGATATATTTCTATATACATGCAAAAAGATGTCAATAAATGCAACTAGTCATAGGACTGAAAATACATTTAAAATACTTTTTAAGATTCTATGATACAAATCGTCAGAATTATGCATTCCCAAAGAGTTCCATTCAAGCCAGAAAGAAGTTAGGGATGCCAACCAAAGCCATTTAACACTGGTCTGTAAGTGCTTTAAAAAAAGGTAATTTAATAAGGAAATAAGATAAATAAGCAAAATTTTAAAAGGGCATAGATACTAGAAAAGGCGAGTATATATTATTTTAAAGCAATGTAATTATATTCATGGAAGACCATTATAATCAAGTAAACATATATGAGAACTAATAGTTAACCACCTAAAACATAAGAATTTAAAAAGTAGAAACTTTTTGTAAGGAAAATCACATTCACAGTAGCAAGAATAACACAACATATTTGAGATTTTATTTTAAAAGAAATGCTCAGGCCAGGCATTTTGGCTCATGCCCGTAGTTCCAACTACTTGGGACGCTGAGTCAGGAGGATCATTTGAGCCCAAGAGTTAGAGGCTTCATAAGCTATGATTGTTCCATTGCACTTCAGCCTAGATGACAGAGTGAGACCCTATCTCTAAAAAAAAAAGAAAAAAAAAAGAAAAAGAAAAAAAGAAGAAATGCTCAGGAAATGAAATTGCTGCCAGATGCTTTTCAAAGCTTGCATGATTTGAGAGACATAATCCTCTATGTAAAGGAAGATCCAATCATTGAAAATATGTAAACTCTTTCAAATTATTCTCTAAATTTAACACAACCTAAATCAAAAGTAAAATGGGATATACATGGGAAAGTAACAAAATAAATATGAGATTTATGTGGAAAACTAGAAGTATCAAACTAATTAGGAAAATATTTTTAAAATATAAAAAAGAAGATGAATTTGCCCTACTCAGAATTAAAATACATTAAAATCCTACAAAACTCAAAACAGAGTAGTACAATGCAGAAATCAACAAAACATGCAGTCAAACAGAATTAAGAGTTTAGACGTTGCCCACACATATGTGGAAACATAGTGTATGATTATGTTGGTATTTTCAATCAATAGAGAAAATGTATATCTTATTTTTAATGGCATTGATTTACCTTATAACTATTAAAGAATAAAACATCTCCTGTATACATCAAAATCATTTCATATCAAGCAAGAACTTATTTTTAAAAGTGGGAGAGAAAAATTAGACTAGTGTATACTAAAATATAGCATGTTAATATGTATAGAATCCCAGAGCATGATACCAAAGGCAGAAACCGTAGAAGGATTGATACAATTTGTCTTCAAATAAATTAGAAACTTTGAGATGGTAAAACATGCAAATACCCAAACCAAAAAGCGTTGTTTATTGTAAGAGTGTTTGCAATATGTGTGAGAAAGTATAAATACTGCTAACTTTTTAATGGGCAATTAAGAGAATGAAAAATAAAACTAGGAGAAAATATTCACAAAACACATATTTGGTGAAGAATTGGTATCCAAAATATACAACAGATTATTAAAACCTCACAATAATAAAACAAATAAACCAGTTTAAAAATGGGTAAGATAGGAACAGACACTTCAACAAAGAAGATATACAGATGGCAAATAAGCATATGAAACGATGCTCAACATCATATGTCACTAGGAAATTACAAGTTGATATGATGATGAGATAGCACCACATGCCTTTTAGAATGCCTAAAACTTAAAACACAACACCAAATGCTGGTGAGGATGTGGAGCAACATCCACTGTGGTGGGAATAAAAAATGGTAAAACCAGTTGGAAAGATAATTTGGCAGTTTCTAACAAAGCTTAACATAGTCTTACCAAACAATCCAACAACCACGCTGCTTGGTATTAATCAGAATGAGTTGAAAATTTATGTCCACAAAAATACTGTGCACAAATGTTTATATAAGCTTTACTCGTCATGACAAAAAAATTGAAAGCCACCAAAATGTCCTTCAATAGGTTGAATATATGAACAAACTGTGGCATATTTATACAATGGAGTATTATTCAGCTTGAAAAAGAAATAAATAATTAAGCCATGAAAAGACAGCAAGGAACCTTAAGTGCATATTACTAAGTAAAAGAAGAAAATCTGAAAAGATTGCATACTGTATGATTCCAACTATAGGACATTCTGGAAAAGAGAAAACTGGAGACAGTAAGAAGATCCATGGTTGTCGGGGTGGGAGGGAAGAAGGGATGAATAGGCCAAGCACAGAGGATTTTTAGGGCAGTGAAACTACTCTGTGTGAAACTTTAATGGTGGATAATTGTCATACATTTGTCAAAATCCATAGAGCTATACAATATAAAGCTTGAACCCTAATGTAAACTATGGAATTTACTAAATGATAAGGTATCAATATTGGTTCATCAATTATAACAAATGTATTGCAAGTTGTTAATAGGGAGGCTAGGGGAAGGAGGGGAACAGAAGGGGTAAATGGAAACTGTACTTTCTGCTTAATTTTTTGGAAAACATAAACTACTCTAAAAAATAAAGTCGGTCAATTTTTTAAAAATAGGATAATATCACATCCAGAAAATTTACTTTTAATAGGTAAAGTGACTCAAAAGATATAGACACACATTTATTCTCATCCATAATCAAATAAATAATCATTCAAGTTAAAGAAGAGTGCCATTTTTTTTGCCTATAAAAATGGCAAACATTAACAGGGATGAGGCTCCTAGGATTGTCTTGGTTTGGAGACAATAAGCCCTCTGGTACATAGCCTGTAGAACTCCCTATGAGAACAGGGCTTCTGTGTGGTAATTCGTCAAAATGTATCAAATTACTAAAAATAAATATCTAGCCTTTGACCTAATGATCGCAAATCTGTGCACTTATATCAAGGAAATAGATAAATTAGTAAAGATATATGTACAGTGTTACCACAGTTTGTTTAAAAAAACAACAAAATTTAAAAGTCCAAAAAAGGGAATTGATTAAATGTATTTTGTGCATACACATAAAATATTTATAATTGTGGACATTTATACTAATAACATGGAAAGGCATTGGTTATAATTGTATTTAGGAAGAAAAGTAAGTTAGAGAGCCCTGATACTGTTTTAAATAATATACATGCATATGGAAATGTCTGGAAGACCAAATACTAGTAATGGCTATGGCAGGACAGTAGAATATCTGTGACTTATTATTTTTCCCTTTTATTCATATTTCATTTACATTTTTCATTTAATGTTAATTCATTGCTTACATAAATTTTAAAATATATAAACCCTTTATAAAAAGAAAGGTGATAATTCCAACTACATAGAATATTAGCACTTTTTAGCTCTGAAAGTGACCTCAGTGATTGTTCATTATATATATCCCCATTATTTAACAAATCAAGAATTGGATGCTTATGCGTATGTTCATTGCAGCACTATTCATAACAGCAAAGACATGGAATCAACCAAATGCCCATCAATGATAGACTGGAGAAGGAAAATGTGGTACATAATACACCATGGAATACTATGCAGCCATGAAAAGGAATGAGATCGTATCCTTTGCAGGGACATGGATGGAGCTGGAAACCATTATCCTCAGCAAACTAACTCAGGAGCAGAAAACCAAACACCACATGTTCTCACTTATAAGTGGGAGCTGAACAATGAGAACACATGGACACAGGGAAAGGAGCAACAACACTAGGGTCTGTTGGGGGAGGCAGGTTCGCAAGGGGAGGGAGAGCACCAGGAAAATTAGCTAATGCATGCTGGGCTTAATACCTAGGTGATGGGTTGATAGGTGCAGCAAACCACCATGGCACACGTTTACCTATGTAACAAACCTGCACATCCTGCGTATGTACCCCAGAACTAAAAATAAAATAAAATTGGATGCTTAATATGGTAAAGAGAATTTTCCCAAACTGAATTACATGAAAAGCTGAGACAACAACTAATGTCTTGTGCACTCAATCCATAATTCTCTTTCACTGAATAGTGGCAAACTCCAAATAAACCTTTTAGTGGAAATGCCTAAAATATTATCGTGTTTCTGCTTGTGTATATTCATGAGACATAAATGTACAATTTTTTTTGCATACTTTATGTTTTCTAAAAATTTAGGTCTCCTGTATCTCAATTCTTAATTTTCTTCCATTGGAGTGGCAATCTCAAACAGTCCTTCTTAGGAATAAACAAAATGACAAGATATGTGTGTTTATCTCTGAAACACAACTATGCAAATCTACTTGCACAATTGTTTTTGTTTTTATAAATTTGATGTGGTTTTTATAAATGTGATGTGTTTTTATAAATTTGATGTGGAAACATAATTTCAACCATAAATCCTGTAAGATTGTTAGTAAAATTGATATGTTTTCTATTTTCTTTCAAGTAAAAACAATTCAAATCTACTATCAGCTACTTTGATCTCTAGAATGATGAATATTTAAAAGACTAAATGATAATTGCATGGCAGCTCATTAAACTATATATATATAGTTTATATATATAGTTTATATGTATATATATTTATTTATCTGGGAATATATAGATCTATATATAGATCTATATATTCCCAGATAAATAGGGCTGGCTTCTAGAGTATTTGGGAAACAAATGATAAAAATGGTGTAATCCTAGGTATTTATGTTTGTCTTTGTATGTCTATACGTGTATATGTGTATCTATGCACATTTTTTAGCACTGGTTCTGTAAGACATAAAATTCACTATCAAAAAAATGTTAAATTACATCAATTTAGATCTGACAGTTTTACAAAAAGCGTATTTTAAGTTCATGTATGTGCATTGTTTTCTTTCTGTCTTTCTGATGTCTGTACAAGTTGCTGATGTCTCAGCAATAAGTTGTTGCTATGAACTTAGGCCTGATCATTTTAGTTCTGTCACGGATGAGCTTCAACTATGTTTCTTAGTCCCTACTGGCTTAGGAAGACATCCATCAGCAGGATTTTCTTTCTCATTTAAGAAGAATCCATAATGTTAGCCTGAATTATCTTTGAAATGCCTGTCCTCGAGCATGTTTCAACATGATGTTGTTCTTTGCATATATTTGCCTGTTAAATTCATCATATGTAACATTCATCTTTTTTATAGGCAGACTCATTTTCTGGGAAGTGGCTGAATGGAGGTTGATGCATTCATTGATTAATTCATTCATTTAGCAAACACCATTGAATACCTGCTATGTAATAGACATGCCATTGGCTACAAAAAAAAGACCAAATTGGTAACCACCTGCCACAAGCTCCAAATCAAAAGAAAGTTGGAGCTCCTGGCAGTATAGACAGAACAATATTGGCAGCTGTTGTTAATGATTGTTAAGTTTGAGTGATAAGAGCATGGCAACTCATTAAACTAGTCTCTCTTTTTGAAAAATATGTTTGAAAGTTTTCATAATAGAGGTGGGTTTTTTTTTTTGTTATTGTTGTTACGGGTCCTTTATCAGGGTTTATTCTACTAAATTGGAGATACGTGTTTCATTCCCCTAGAAAGATACCAATGGCCTTTGGATTGTTTTTCCTTTAGATCCTATTCTTTCTGAAATTGTCAGACTCATTATTCACAATTTAATCATTTCTGTCAGCATCAATTTCTAAAATTCTCTTCTCTGAAAAGGAAAAATACAATAGTATCCACTCAGATTACTTATCTCCAGATTTGGGGTTCAAAGTAGGCTTAGGAACCCAGCCGTGTTGAGCTCTTCTATGGAATCACCTCATTCTTTCCTTATCCTCTAGGCTATTAAATTTTGTCACTTGGTCATGGCCCTTTCCTTCATTGATTGGTGCCATTAATTGTGTTACCATATTTTCTTCTTTTTTGTTTTTTTATAGTGTGAGGAAAGGAGGTTATGAATTGCACCTTTATTTCTTATGTCACATCAAGCTTTAGTTTTTATTTTTTAAAGACTCAAAAGAAAAGAAAAAAGTTATCCAAAAATTAAACAGCAATGAGAAAAACTTTGATAGAATCAGAATTGCAGTTAATGCTCATTTCAATTGCATTTAAGTTTGCAAATATTAGTAACCTGTTTTTATAACTGCTTTACAAGGAACTTTTCTAATAGCTTAGAAAGAGTCAGCTTTCCTTCTGTGTTTCTCCTATGCAAAGTTATATCACATGTTAGAAATATCTACATTTATGCCTTTTTTCTCTTATTACCCTTTAATAATAGTCTACTGCTATAGAGTGAACATAGTAAAAAAATTGAATCCAATATTTTAGTTTGTTTTTTATTTTAATTTTAATATTTTAATATTTTTATTTTTTATGTTATTTTCATTTTTATTCATTTTTATTTTTAATTTCAATAGGTTTTTGGGAAACAGGTGGTGTTTGGTTACATGAATAAGTTATTTAGTGGTGATTTCTGAGATATTGGTGCACCTATCACCTGCACAGTGACTACACATTGGGTATAGTATAATTTTTATTTTTAATTGACAAATAATAATTATATATATTTTGGGGGTACAATGTGATGTTTTAATATATGTGTACATTATAGAATAATTATATCAAGCTAATTAACATACCATTACTTCACATTTTTATCATTTTTTGTAGTGAAACCCTTAAGAATCTATTCTTTTAGCAATTTTGAAATACACAATACATTAATATTGACAATGGTTACCTTGCTGTGCAACAGATCTTGACATTTTTTTCCTCCTTTCTAACTGGAACTCTGTATTGTTCGATCAACTTCTCTGCTTTCACCCACTCTCATCTCCCCCCATACTCTGGTACCCATCATTCTACCCTCTACTTCTATAAAGTCAACTTTAAAAAATTCTGTATACAAATAAGATCATGCAGTATTTGTCTTTCTGTGCCTGACTTTATTTTACTTAATGTAATATACTCCAATTTCATTCATGTTGTCACAAATGACAGAATTACCTGTTTTTGAAGGCTGAATAGTATTTCCTTGTGTATATATACCACATTTTCTTTATCTATTTATCGACTGAGGGACAGTTAAGTTGATTCCATATCTTGGAATTGACTGTGACTAGTGCTGCAAGAAACATGAGAGTACAGATATCTCTTTGACACAGTCATTTCAATAATTTTGCATAATTTAAAAAAATAATGGGAAGGTTCTTCAAATGAATATTGGGAATTCTTTAGAAAATAAAAGGTCAAGCTGCAGACTGGGAAAAAATATTTGTGAAATATATATCTAACAAAAGATTGATACCTAGAATATTGAAAAATTTCTCTAAAGTCAGTAATAAGAAAACAATTTTTAAAACTCCCGTTTTTTAAAAAGGTGGGCAATATATTTGAAGAGCTGTTTTGACAAAATGGTATAAGGGAAATGTTTTGGATGATGATACTGTTTTATGTCTTTTTTTATATATTTACATATGTTTATGGGGTACATGATAAATTTTGTTACATACATCAAATCTATAATTATCAATTCAGAGTAATTTGTAATACTCCATCACCTAAATATTTATTATTTCTATATGTTGGATACATTTCAAGACCTCTCTTCTAGCTATTTTGAAATATACAATATATGGTTGTAACTACAGTCACCCTACTCTGCTATCAACATTAGAACTTATTTCTTCTATCTAACTCTATGTTTGTACCCATTAACCAATCTCTGTTTATCCCCTTCTGCCACCCACACACCTTTCTCAGCTTCTGGTATCTATTATATCACTCTACCTCCATGTGATCAACTTTTTTAGCTCTCATATAAGGGAATGTGAAAATGCAATATTTATCTTTCTATGCATGGCTTATTTCTCGTAACCTCCAGTTTTCATCCATGTTGCTGCAAATGACATGATTTCATTCATTTTATGGCCAAATACTATACCATTGCATATATACCACATTTTCTTTATCCATTTGTCTTTATCCATTCAAGTGTTGATGGACATTTAAATTGATATTGATTTTATATCTTTGCTATTGTGAGTAGTGTTGCAATAAACATGGGAGTTTGGGTATCTATTTGATATATTAGTTTCTTTTTCTTTGGTAATACTCTTAATGGGATTGCTAGATTGTGTGGTAGTTCTATTTTTAGTTTTTTGAGAAATCTTCATACTATTTTTCTTTTTTTTTTTTTTTTTTTTTTTTTTTTTTTGAGACGGAGTCTCGCTCTGTTGCCCAGGCTGGAGTGCAGTGGCGCAATCTCGGCTCACTGCAAGCTCCGCCTCCTGGGTTCATGCCGTTCTCCTGCCTCAGCCTCTCTGAGTAGCTGGGACTTCAGGCGCCCGCCACCACGCCCGGCTAACTTTTTTTTTGTATTTTTAGTAGAGACGGGGTTTCACTGTGGTCTTGGTCTCCTGACCTTGTGATCCGCCTGCCTTGGCCTCCCAAAGTGCTGGGATTACAAGCGTGAGCCACCGCGCCCGGCCCATACTATTTTTCATAATGGCTATATTAGTTTACATTTCCACTAATAGTGTATAAGAGTCCAATTTTCTGTCATGCTCACCCAAATTTCATCTTGAATTCCCACATGTTGTGGGAGGTACCCCATGGGAGGTGGCTGACTCATGGGGACAGGTCTTTCCTGCAGTGTTCTCTTGATGGTGAATAAGTCTTGCAAGATCTAATGGTTTTAAAAAGGGGAGTTTCTCTGCACAGGTTCTGTTTTTTCCTGCTGCCATCCATGTAAGATGTGACTTGCTCCTCCTTGCCTTCTTCCACGATTGTGAGGCCTCCCCAGTTATGTGGAACTGTAAGTCCAATAAATCTCTTTCCTTTGTAAATTGCCCAGTCTCAGGAATGTCTTTATCAGCAGCATGAAAATGGACTAATACAGTAAATAGGTAACAGCAGAGTGCGGTGCTGCTGAAAAGACACCTGAAAACATGGAAGCAACTTTGGAACTGGGTAACAGGCAGAGATTGGAACAGTTAGGAGGGCTCAGAAGAAGACAGGAAAATGTGGGACAGTTTAGAGCTCCCTCAAGACTTGTTGAATGGCTTTGACCAAAATGCTGATAATAATATGGACAATGAAATCCAGGCTGAGGTGGTCTCAGATGGAGATGAGGAACTTGTTGAGAACTGGAGCAAAGGTGACTCTTGTTATGCTTTAGCAAAGAGACTGGTGGCATTTTGCTGCTGTCCTAGAGATTTGTGCAACATCGAACTTGAGAGGGATGATTTAGGGTATCTGGCAGAAGACATTTCTAAGCAGCAAAGCATTCAAGGGGTGACTTGGGTGCTGTTAAAGGCATTCAGTTTTAAAAGAGAAACAGGACATAAAGTTTGGAAAATTTGCAGCCTGACAATGTGACAGAAAAGGAAATCCCATTTTCTGAAGAGAAATTCAAGCTGGCTACAGAAATTTCCATAAGTAATGAGAAGCTGAATGTTAATCACTAAGACAATGGGGAAAATGTCTCCAGGCCATGTCAGAGACCTTTGCAGCAGCCCCTCCCATCATAGGCCCGGAGGTTTAGGGGGGAAAAATAGTTTTGTGTGCTCGGCCCAGGGTTTCTCTGCTGTGTACAGTCTAGGGACTTGATGCCCTGTGTCCCAGCTGCTCTAGCTGTGACTAAAAAGGGACAAGGTAGAGCTTGGGCTGCAGTTTTGGATGACACAAGCCCCAAGTCTTGGCAGCTCCCACATGGTGTTGAGCCTGTGGGTGCACAGAAGTCAAGAATTGAGGTTTGGGAACCTTTGCCTAGATTTCAGAGGATGTATGGAAATGCTTGGATGCCCAGGCAGAAGTTTGCTGCAGTGGTGGGGCCCTCATGGAGACCCTCTTCTAGGGCAGTGCAGAACGGAAATGTGGGGTCAGAGCCCCCACACAGAGTCTCTACTGGGGCATTGCCTATTGGAGTTGTGAGAAGAGGGCCACTGTTCTTCAGATTCCAGAATGGTAGATCTGACAGCTTACACCGTGTACCTGGAAAAGCTGCAGATACTCAATGCCAGACCATGAAGGCAGCTTGGAGGGAGCCTGTACCCTGTGAAGCCATAGAGGTGGAGCTGCCCAAGACCATGAGAATTCACCTCTTACATCAGCGTGACCTGGATGTGAGACGTGAAGTCAAAGGAGATCATTTTAGAGCTTAAGGATTTGACTGCCCTGCTAGATTTTGGACTTGCATGGGGCCTGTACCCCTTTTGTTTTGATCAATTTCTCCAAATTAGCATATTGACCCAATTCCTATACCCCCATTGTATCTAGGAAGTAACTAACTCACTTCCGATTTTACAGGGTCATAGGTGAACAGGATTTGCCTTTTCTCAGATGAGACTTTGGACTATGGACTTTTGAGTTTATGCTGAAATGAGTTAGGACTTTGGGGGACTGTTGGGAAGGCATGATTGCTTTTGAAATGTGAGGACATGAGATTTGGGAGGCGCCAGGGGCAGAATTATGTGGTTTGGCTCTGTCCCTGCCCAAATCTCTTGAATTCCCACATGTTGTGGGATGGACCCAGTGCGAAGTGGTTGAATCATGGGGGCAGGTCTTTTCTGTGGTGTTCTCATGATGGTGAATAAGTCTCATGGGAGCTGATCATTTTAGAAAAGGGAGTTTCTTTGCACAGGCTCTCTTTTTGCCTGCTGCCACCCACATAAGATGTGACTTGTTCCTCCTTGCCTTCAGCCATGATTGTGAGGCCTCCCCAGCCATGTAGAACTTTAAGTCCAATACATCTCTTTCTTTTGTAAATTCCCTAGCCTTGGGTATGTCTTTAAAGCAGCATGAAAACAGACTAACACACTCAACAACATCTATTATTTTTTGTCTTTTTAATAATAGCTATTCTAACTGAGGCAAGATGATATCTCAGTTTTGATTTGCATTTCCCTGATGATTAATGATGCTGAGTGTTCTTCATATACCTGTTGGTTATTTATGTGTCTCTTTTGAAAGATATCAATTCATGTTCTTTGCTCACTTTTTAATGGGACTATTTGTCTTTCATCTGTTGAGTTTCCTATATATTCAGGATTTTACTCCCCTATTAGGTGAATAGTTTGGAAATATTTTCTTCCATTCAACAGGTTGCTTCTTCACTCTGTTCATTGTTTCTTTTTGCTGTGCAGATGCTTTTTAGTTTGACAGAGTCCCATTTGTCTATTTTTCTTTTTGTGGCCTGTGCTTTTGTGTCTTAACCGTAAAACAGTTGCCTAGAGCAATATCCTGATGCATTTCACTGATTTTTTTCCAGTTGTTTTATCGTTTTGTATCTTACATTCAAGGTTTTAATCCTGAGTTGATTGTTGGTCACAGACAAGAATCTAGTTTCATTCTTCTGCATATGGCTGTCTAGTTATTATAGCACTGTTTATTGAAGAAGGTATCCTTTCCCTCATGTGTGTTCTTGACAGCTTTATCCAAGATCAATTGGCTGTCAATATGTAGGTTTATTCCTGGGTTCTCTATTCTGTTCCATTGGTCTATATATCTATTTTTATACAAATATCATGCTGTTTTATTACAGTAACCTTATAATATATTTTGAATTCAGGTTATATTATACATCCAACTTTGTTCTTTTGCTCAAGAATGCTTTGGCAATTTGGATTCCTTCTTGATTCCACATGAATTATATGATTGTTTTTTCTATTTCTGTGAAAAATGAGACTGTTATTTTGATAGACATTGCATTGAATCTGTTGATTGCTTTGGGTAGTAACCGTTCTACATCTTGAAATTGTGGTGGTCATTATATGAGTATATGTTCAACAGAGTATATAGAATTGTTTATATGAAAATAGTGAATTTTACTGAACATAAATTTTCACAATTTTTAACAACTGAAGGAAAAAATAGGTGTTTTCAGAAAAAAGATTTGAAAGATTAAAATATCACAATATTTAAAATATTAACTAAATTATTAACACTGTAATATATGTGGTGCATTTTTTACTGAAATGTTACTATGCATCGCATGACTATACCATGACGGTGAGGATTGTTGTTTACGATGTTTGCTGAGGTAACTCTAGTGACAAAAATAGTACCTAGCACATAATAGGCTTTAAAATTATTTGTTTAATTAATAATTTACTAAATCATCAATTTTTGCAAAACTTATCACTCTCATACTATGTAGACATGCTGGATTAGTAGTATAAGGAAAAAGAGAATGATTTATCTTGTGTTGAACATAACTTACGGCAAACTTTTGCTATATTCTTTTGAAAATTATTTGCAGAAATAGCCAATGATGTTAATGCTTTTAGATATAAAGTGTAACAAAAAAATTAATTTGATGCCCTTTACATAATACTGAAACTCCTTTATAAAGATGATAGTTTTTTTTTTTTTTTGAAATGGAGTCTCACTCTGTTGCCCAGTCTGGAGTGCAGTGGCACGATCTTGGCTTACTGCAACCTCCACCTCCCAGGTTCAAGCAATTCTCCTGTCTCGGCCTCCTGAGTAGCTGGGACTACAGGCACATGCCACCATGCCTGGCTAATTTTTGTATTTTCAGTAGAGGTGGGGTTTCACCATATTGGTCAGGCTGGTCTCGAACTCCTGACCTCAGGTGATCCACCCATCTCAGCCTCCCAAAGTGCTGGGATTACAGGTATGAATAAATATGATTCTTAATATTAATATGTTTACATTTATATAACCTATTTTCCACTCTTTCATAGGGATATATCTATCTGAATATCTATCATACCTATGTGGCTTTTTATTCTGTTATACCTAACTTTTTCACAGTCTGTAATTCCATACCAAAAGTGCTAGAACATATCTGCTGTTTTCACTAATAATGATTTTCTTATTATTACATGTAATTAAGTATAATTTCATCCCATAAAGATGAACCAAGTAAATTTTCATGTAGCCAGTACAAAATAAGAGAAGTACAGTGACAAAAAAGAGAGAGAGTTAGTAGAAATTTATTTAGTAGAAATAATGAAGGGCCACAGTGTAAGACTTTTAGGATCTTATTTTCATAAAGATGTAACCACTACTTTGAAGAAATGAGAGATAGAAGCCTGGCTAATATTTAGAGAAACTACATTCTGTAGTTGATTATATCTTGAGAAGTAGTCTTAACACAGTGCTTAAAAGACAAGAAGGCACAGATAAGCTTGAAGTACAGATAACCTGCATAGGAGTAAAACCACATACGCACTGTGAAATAGCAAGCATTACAAAACATGGCTGACCTTTCTTATGCCATAAGATAGCAATTTGTGGTAATAGGGAAATGATGATGGAACATCGAGTAACACTATTTTCAACAAAATTGTAGGCTCTACAAAATCAGAGACCTTATAATATTTGGGAAGATTAAATGGTTAGCATATGTAAAGTATGTGCTACAATATCTTCCTAAGGTTAAGCACTTAGTGTTTGCTGCTATTATTGTCATCATTTTGATATCCCCTACACAGCATGTAGACTTTTGCTGAGTGCATAGAAAATGTTCAGCAAAATGATTTTAAGTTGAATTGCAACAATTGAAATAGTGATTATTTTCTTGCAAAAGAATAGCCCCTCCCAAGAAAGTAGAAACAACAATAATCATCATGCCAAAGGCAAGGAAAACTATTATGTGAAAATAGAACTTGTAGCTTATGTTTAGAAAACATTATCTACCATAATTCATATGACTTTTAAAATGTGGATAATATACATAAAATGATAAGAAAAAGTCAAAAGAAAGTTGAAAAATTACTAATTCTTCTTTCATGCATTCATGTGTGTATTTTCACTTTGTCTTACCATAGTGTTTTTAAACATGAAGTTTTAATTTTAAATAGTGATCTTTTTAAAGGCAAATACAGAAATTCAATGATATAGTACAAAAGAAATTATAGGAAAAAAGATCCTTAATTTCCCTTTAATTGAAACACCTTCTGTTTAGTCTATTTTTCTATTAAGATTACAGAACAAAATTACCATAACTGAGAAAGTGAATGTTGACTTTGCCATTTTCATCTCTAGGTATCTACAGAGGGCAGCAAAGAGCTTCAGTTCAAAGACTAGCAGGTCGGGTTAGTAAGTTTCAATGGCTGCTTTCTGATTCCGCATCATTTGAAGCATTGCAAAGTGTCAAAATCAAGGTCCAGTGTGCTAAACTTATGCGATTGTTTGTTGCCATATGTGGAACAGAGTGAGGGGGACACATGGATCAGAATCAACTATTTAGCTGCAATCAAGAAAATATTTCAAATTAGTACATTGAATATGTCATTTTACTAAAACTAACCCAAAGCTTGATACAACAGTGATTTTTAAAAAAAATTATTTTACTAAGATATTACAAAATAAATTGTCAAGTTCTCCCAAACTCAGATCACGGTATTTTATAAAATTACAAACTGGTAACTATTAATGAGTAGTTAATTAGTAGTAGTAGTTAAGGCAAATTCTATAATGATCTAAGGTGAGCTTGGTTTTAGGTGCTTTCTTATTAATGTATCTATATATCTCTAATTCTACAATTTCATTCATCAATTTTTATGATAATAAAATCCAAAATATATCCAAGAGGCCACTAGTACACCTGTATTCACTGAAGTAATTCATTGTTCCAGATAGGGTTCTGATTCTGAGATGGAGTTGACTTTGTATGAGATTCTTAAGATATGCCACTGTGAAAAAGAAGAGAAGAAAGACTGTGCAGAGGGAAAGGTGAAACTGCAGTGCAGGCCTAATTCAACAGGATGCTTGGGACCTAGAATGGTCCTTGAGTCCTCCTAAATCAGGCTGAGAGGGTGAGGTCTTTATACTCCCACCTTGTCAGTTAAGTGGATGTGGGCCATACCAGGAAGGGGACTCAAGGCAGCTGGGGCAATCCTGACGAGGCAGCAAGTCCTTCCTTAAAGGTATATTCGAGTGGGCATCACGATGTCCAACACATTCATATGCAGTATGAAGTAATCAAAGTGCCTTATGCTAACACAGAAGGGGTGACATTTTCATTTACTTAGCAAGCTTTGTTATCTTTTACAATATTAATTCATTAACTTACATTTAACAGGAAACTATTATATTAGCAGGTCTGTGTTAGCTCCTTCAAGTTCTTGTCTTTAACAGGTGAGAGAGATAATAAATGAAAATACTGAGGTTAATGCCCCATGCAAGGTTTGTATTAAGAAAAATAAATCGCTGAAACACAAAACAAAATGACTAGGGAAATGCTTAATTGTACAGTCGTGTGCTGCATGATGATGTTTCAGTCAACAATGGACCGCATGTAGGACAGTGGTCTCATAAGATTATAATAGTGTATCTTTTCTATGTTTAGATATGTTCGAATACACAAATACTTATTGTGTTACAATAGCCTACTATTCAGTACAGTAACATGCTGTACAAATTTGTAGCCTAGGAACAATAGGCTATCCTATATAGCCTAGGTATGTAGTAGGCTACACCATCTATGTTTATGTAAGTACACTCTATGTAAGTATACTACAGTGAAATTGCCTGAGGATGCATTTCTCAGAACTATCCTTGTCATTAAATGACACATGACTGCACTTAGAAGAGCAGTTTACAACACCTTCAGGCGTTCATTTTTCAAAGAACCAATTTAGATAAGGACAACTGATGTTTTAATTTGAAACCATTCTAATCTCATTTAGAGAAATCCTTAGAAAACCAGTACTAAAGCAAGATGGGAAGGGGGCAACAGAGAGGTTGTTTTGTTTAAAAATAAACTGAATTGCCTTTTAGTATTATAAAAGAAATATGTATTCATTAGAGATATATGGACAAATAGAGAAATATAAAGAAGAAAATTGAAAATTACCTATAATCTCCGCATCTATCAACATAGAGAAAATCACTCAGCGTTTTAATTTTTCTTCTAATCATTTTTCTTTTGGACATATATGAAATTTTGATTCAGATTTTCTCATTTATAGATTGCTTTTTCTATTTCATTGAAAAATATTCAAATGAAAGCACGTATCTTCTGCAGCTTGTTCTGCTTGATGTACACAGCATTTAATGAGCACCATTACAAGTAATGGTATCAATAGCTGAACTATGGTGCATATTTCAGATGACTTCTTTGGACGAAACTAAACAAAATGGAATTACTTGGCCAAAGACCACTAACATTTAGGTTCTTGATATATTGTCACATTGGAGTCCAAAACAGTGTGCATCAACTTAGGTTGCCACAGACAGTATTTATATCTTTTCCAATAGTTCTTGCAAGATTTGATAAGGAAGATAATATTTCACTGTTGTCTAATTATTTACTTTTTTGTTGTCTAATTAATTACTTTTTTGAAAGTAAACATTTTGTATTCAGTTATGTATTTTTTCTACAAAATATCTACTTAGAGAATGAGTGTTTTTTAATAATTTATTTCTTTTTTAAAAAAATTTAAATTTTTTAAATTAATATAGAGATGGGGGTCTTGCTATGGTGACCAGGCTGATTTAAGATCCTCCCACCTTGGCCTCCCAAAGTGCTGGAATTATAGGTATGAGCCACTGAACCCAGCTTAAAAAAAAAAATTGATTGCCAAGTTCTCTCTACACATTAAGGGTATACGTTTCTTTAATACATTAAAGATATTTTGTTGTAATTTTTTTCCCAGTTTGCCATGTTCTCATCACTTTTGATTACTTTCTGAACCATACATTTGTGTATGTGTGAATTCAGACATGGAAATAGTTTTCTTTATGGTTTCTTCCCTGACTTTTATGCTTCTGAAGTTTTTTCCTAGAGATCTTATATACATATATCCATTTAAATTTATTATAGTAATCTTAAAAAATACTCATCTGTATTTTGTTTCATTATTTAGCAGAAAACAAGGATATAAATAGATGATTCTTTTTCCATTAATTAATTACCCCAAATTATTTATTGGAGAGGTATTCAAACTTTTTGGAGCACAACCCACAGTAAAAGAAAAAATAAATTTACATCACAATCTAGAACACGCTGACACGCGTGAACACTTATATACATACCTATAACTGAAATGAAAGTGTCTAAATGAAAGTGTCTAAAATAATTTTTATCCTCAGTATTATGTGATAAATTCTAATATTTTCTATTATATTCTATTCCTTTCCTTTCCATCCCATTCCGTTTCAAATTAAAAAAAACTGCCTGTGGCTCACAAAATTGATTTAACAATTTATTAATGGTTCTTTCTGGAAAATATGACACACTGAATTTTTCTCTGGTGATCTGTACCTTATCTTATTTTGAGTTCTGATATTCTAGTATATGTTAAGGAACTGTAAATTCTGTTCCATTAGTATTGATTTTTAAGTACTATTATAGCATTTTAATGACTTCAGCTTTATAATATGCTAGAATGTTCTATAGAACAGGTCCCTTCCTCATCACTCTAAATTTTAAGATTTATCAGAGCTAGTCTTCCATATTTATTTTTGTTGGTTAGTGTAATCATTTTGTCACATTTTATTTTATAAAGAAAACTGGGCACTAGACACAGTGGCTCACACCTGAAATTCCAGTACTTTGGGAGGTCAAGGCTGGAGGATCACTTAAGGACAGGAGTTCAAGACCAGTCTGGGCAACAAATTGAGACCCCCATCTCTGCAAAAATTAAAAATAAAAAAGTTAGCTGGGTGTGGGGTCGTGTGCCTGCAGTCTCAGCTACTTGGGAGGATGAAGTGGAAGAATCACTTGAGCCGAGGAGTTTGAGTTTGCAGTGAGTTATGATCGTGCCATTGCACTCCAGCCTAGGTGATGGAGGAAGACCTTATCATCAGAAGAAAAAAAAAATGCAATTATGATAGTAAATTAATTTGGGAAATAAAGTCATTTTTTCTATGCAAGAACATGACACTGCTTTTTTTATTTCTTTGAGTATCAGCAGTGTTTCTTAAGAAAGACCTCATATTTATTAGTAAGTTCATTTCTGATTAGATTATACCTTTTTGTTGCTATTATGAGTAGAATGTTTTCTATTATTTTCTAACATTATTTTATGTAAGAAAATTCATGACTGAAGCTTATAATAAAGTTCTAATAATTTATTAATTGATTTTCTTTATTTTAAAGTTATAGAATTATATCTACAAATAATAGTAATCATAATAGCTAATTTCTATTTAATACTTACTGTAAACGTATGCAT
This sequence comes from Nomascus leucogenys, assembly GCF_006542625.1. Taxonomy (NCBI): domain Eukaryota; kingdom Metazoa; phylum Chordata; class Mammalia; order Primates; family Hylobatidae; genus Nomascus; species Nomascus leucogenys. The sequence continues at coordinate 49,723,699 of NC_044393.1, forward strand.
ATTCCAGGTGCTTTGCAGTATTATCTTCTTTGAACTAACCCTGAAATATAGATACCATTAATATCACATTTTACATATAAGTAACCTGAGGCAGTTAATTCCTAATTTTACTTTCTGATTTTCTGATGGTTGTAGATATTATATTTCTTGCCTTTTTCCATTGGCTAGAGCTTCTGGAAATAGGTGAACTACCAGAGATTATAGATAACATCCTATTTCTGTTCTTAAGTTTAATCAGCACATCTCTAATGCTTTATTGGTAAATACATGTTTGTTGATTCCAGTTATATATTCTTTAATATGTTCCATAAATACCTCTTTATTTTATTTAAATTTACTGAATTTTTGAAATCCAAAATAAGTATAAAATCATAGAGACTATTTTACTCAACTATTCTTGATACTTATATGGCATTTCTAATTTGAACTATTAACATGATATAACAATAGATCTTTAATACCAAGTTTTAAATCTGCATTGTGTTTCTCTAAGTTTCTGAAAATTATGACATCACATTCTTATAATGGCAAGATTTCTCCCAATAACCTAATCTTTTGTCTGAATTTGTCCAAAAAAAGAGATTTTCATGTCAATTACTGTGTTTCTCCTTGATTGAGGGTTCAAAGGTATGACTATAACTAACAAGTAAGGTTTCTTAACATCTATAATGTTCAGAAATCAATAAATACCAAGAGATCAAACTGAAAGAAATAAATTCTCATCTTAGAGTTTTAAGATTCACACTGTTCATCTCTGTCTTATATTTTTAATCGTATTTTCCATAACCCACTGTTTCTCTTTTACATGTTCACAAGTTCTAAATTCAAACATTTTCTTTTCCTGCCCTCTTCCCTTCCTTCTTACACACTGCAAAAGAGAAATAGAGGAGATTGAACTTACACAAGAGTCACAGTTTTGAATAGCTGCTGGGTGGTTTAGAAGGAGAAACTACTTAGTTGTAACTTCCCAGGGAGCATGTGATTAGGCAAGGCCTAAAGCTCTAAGGGCATACACCAAAGTATAAGGAGACCACAGGGCACAGTGACCCAGATTTTTACATGTAAACCATCTCAAATGACCTAAGCCTAATACCTTTGGGATGTGTATGTTGGGATCAAGAAATAGGTGTCAACATGTGTTTGGGAATCTATGAAATTAGGTAGTAGTTTGGAGACCCTTTAAAAGAAAATACACATATATATATATATATATTTGGCTATTGTCTTGCTTAATTTTAACAGATGTCAATAAAGACTAAGGTGAATTACTTACTATCTATTTTTACTGAATGAAAGTATCACAAAAGTGAGTTACCTGTAGACATATGACCATAGAGTATATATTTCTTACATTGATTTGTATATTGTATTAAATTTAAGGGACTTCAAAGTGGCTTATTCCACTAATTTTTGAGGGGATATAATTTCCAAAATGGGCAATTATCTTTTCTTAGGGATCAAATTATGTCATCCTCCCAAATTCCTATGTTGAAGACCTAAGCCCTAGACTTTAGAATAATATGAGCTTGTTGGAAATTGGGTCAGTGGAAACATAATTATTTAAGATGAGTTATAGTAGAGTAGGCCCCTAATTCCAATATGACTGATGTTCTTATAAAAAGGGAAAATTTGGACACAAAGACACATTCAGGGGGAGAATACCCTGTGAAGACTGAAGTTATGTTGCTGTAAGCCAAAGAAACGCCAGAAGCTAAGAGAAGGTCCTGGAACAAATCCTTCCCTACTGCTTTCAGAAGAGGATAATCCTGCTGATACCTTGATTTCAGACTTCTGACTTCTAGAACCATGGGAAAACAAATTTCTGCAGTTCCAAGCCACCCAGTTTATGGTACTTTGTTATGGCAGCCCTAGCAAACTAACATAGCTTCCAATGGTATCCACTAAGTCGACTGACTTTACTCTTTAAAAACAAACAAACATAAACATTATGATAGTTTATGATATATGTTGTGAATGAGTGCCCAATAAAAAGAATCTTAGGTAACTGTTTTGTAAAATCAACACAATATAAATGTTAAGCTATTAAGAATACTGGCTAATGGAATGAATGCACTCTATTATTCTCATTTTAAGTAAAACTCATTTTCTTTCCATGAGTTTTATTTTAATTAAGAATCAAATTGTTCATAACACTCCCGACAAACCCCTTATCCCAGTTGACCTGCTGACAGATCTGTATATTCTAAGTGGTACAGTTTTAAAAATCTCAATGGAATCTTTTTACATTCATGATTATTATTCTTAGACAAGTGTTGTTGAATTAAGTCGGCTATGAAATAGTTATAATTGTACGCATTTATAACAATATTAAACCACTCATTTATCCAGAAACTTAGAAAACAGTATGTTGTAGATAATCCGATATTTTGGATTTAAAGCATTAGAATACATTTAACAATAAGTGTCTATAAAATATATATCAATCTACTTTTGATTCAATACTTTATAGTATTTTGGCTGGGCACAGTGGCACACACCTGCAATCCCAGCACTTTGGGAGGTGGAGGCAGGAGGATCACTTGAGGCTAGAAGTTTGAGACCAACCTGGGCAAAATGGTGAGACTCTGTCCCTATAAAAAATTTTTAAAACATTATCCAGGAATGGTGGCACATGCCTGTAGTCACAGCTACTCAGAGGACTGAAGCAGGAAGATTGCTTGAGAGATTAAGGTGCATGGGAAAATTGCCCAGGAGTTTAAGGTTACAGTGAGCTATGATTGTGCCACTGCACTCCAGACTAGGGAACAGAGCAAGACCCTGTCTCAAAAAAAAAAAAAAAAAAAAAGTATAATATCTCAAAGTAACCATTGAAAAATTAATTATTCTTGAATAATTTTGAAGGTGGGTTGGATGACCTGCTATGGTCATCTGGATTTTGTGTAAAATATAGTCCTATTTCAGTTATTGGTCTTCCAAATTAAGGGAAATTGAATTTTAAATAAACATCAATTGAAACGATCATTTATAATTCAATGAAAACAGTAGAGGCAATTGATGAGTATTTATGGAGTAGCATCTGGGCACTGAAAGTAGGAATTTAAAAGTTAAAAAGACAAAAAAAAAGGGAGGAAGCTAATCACCCATCCTGCAAATTTTTATTAAATTGAACAGCTACAGGACTCTGGTATGTTTAGTTGCTGATGTGGCTGTTAGTTGGCCATGAATTTTAATCTTCTTAGAAAATTTAATTGTAAGTTCAGTAAACTGCTATATGATTCTTTGATAAACTACCCATGTACTTTTTTTAACACATGGAAATAATAAAATATGAAAATAAGGAAACAAAGTATCTCCTTTAGAGATACTTCAGCAAGGCATTCACATATATTGAAAGCCAGCGGAGCCTGCCCTGGTGGCTGAGCATGTGACCATGCACAGGACGGGGTTTTGCGCTGCCAGTGAGACTATGTCCTCTCTGTCTTCTGTGTTGATACAAATGTTAAATGCTGCTTTAAAGTCTTCATGGTAGTAAAAGCAATCCTTGAAAATCTATATAGTTAAATATTTAGAACCATGACATTCCAAAGAACTAACCATATGGTTGGTAATTTTGGAGATCAGTTGCCCTGATTTCTGAAATAAGCCTTAAAAGGGCAATGGAGAAATAATTTTTTTCTAATTCTATTAAAATGCACATTCCAAATTTCCCTTTCTCAAGATATTTAATGAGTACCAACCATAACTGTGAAAACGGTCCAGCTCACAGGAAGAACCCTGAGGAATACCAACATTTATGGAAGAGCAAAAGCAAAGGAGCTTGCAAAGGGACCAGAATATAAGGGGAAATATAAACATAGACGAAGATCTTGTGATATTGCTGATGCCAAGGGTAGGAAGCTTTTCAAGAAGGAAGGGACCATTCTTCAACCCCAGTGAAATGCTGATTCAGGCAAGGACTCAACAATGGCCGCTAATACCACTAGGCAAAAAATTATTTGCACATGTTAAAATATCACTCCACAAGTTGCAAAGGGAATATATATATATATATATATAAAGAGATATATGTATATCTCTTTAGAAAGAAAAATCTGGCAGACATTACTGTCACCAAATGACCAAACTTAACATCACTAATAGAGGGTCCCTCTGACTTAGGGACCTACTGCCAGGGTGCAGTATGAAACAATCGGTATCACCTATGAGGAAATTGTCTCCAAAGAATGCTTAAACTGTATCTCCTGTTTATAGCAAATGCAGGGATTAGAAGAATAATGTGTGAAAACATGATGAAATGAAATGTGGGCCATTCCAAAGGCAACTGACCTACACTGTTTAACAGGTCAAAGTCATCATGGAAGAAAGTGAGGAATTCAAGATTAAAAGAGTTTAAAGAACATAATAACCAAGTGCACTGTCTGATACCTGAGTATGAGCTTATACAGGAAGTAAAATAGCTAAAGGCCTTTCAGGGACAATTAGAAAATATGAATATGTACTGGATAATGCTTTGTGTTATAGGAAAATGTCATTATGCTTAGAAAGTACAAGCTGAAGTACTAACATTTGAAGGTGTGTGCGTGACATGATATTCACAATTTACCTACACAATCGTTTAGCAAAATATACCCTAGACACAGCAAATGGCAAGGTGGCAAAGATGACTGAAGAATCTAGGTGGTGTGCTGAGACCAGCTCAGTCGGGAGACCCTAACCCAGAGGCGCTAGAGGAATTAAAGACACACACAGAAATATAGAGGTATAAAGTGGGAAATCAGGGGTCTCACAGCCTTCAGAGCTGAGAGCCCCGAACAGAGATTTACCCACATATTGATTAACAAGCCAGTCATTAGCATTGTTTCTATAGATATTCCATTAACTAAAAGTATCCCTTATGGGAAACGAAGTGATGGGCCGAAATAAAGGTATGGGTCTGGCTAGTTATCTGCAGCAGGAACATGCCCTTAAGGCACAGATCGTTCATGCTATTGTTTGTGGTTTAAGAATGCCTTTAAGGCTGGGCGCGGTGGCTTATGCTTGTAATCCCAGCACTTTGGGAGGCCGAGGCGGGCGGATCACGAGATCAGGAGATCGAGACCACAGTGAAACCCCGTCTCTACTAAAAATACAAAAAATTAGCCGGGCGTGGTGGCAGGCGCCTGTAGTCCCAGCTACTGGGAGAGGCTGAGGCAGGAGAATGGCGTGAACCTGGGAGGCGGAGCTTGCAGTGAGCCGAGACTGCGCTACTGCACTCCAGCCTGGGTGACAGAGCAAGACTCAGTCTCAAAAAAAAAAAAAAAAAAAATGCTTTTAAGCCGTTTTCCACCCTGGGCAGGCCGGGTGTTACTTGCCCTCATTCCGGTAAACCCAGCCTCCATTCCAGCATGGGCGTTATGGCCATCATGAACATGTCACAGTGCTGCAGAGATTTTGTTTATGGCCAGTTTTGGGGCCAGTTTATGGCCAGATTTTGGGGGGCCTGTTCCCAATAGTGGTGGGCATAAATATAATCATTGTACGATTTAAACTTTATGTTTTGAATTCTTCCTTAAAAAAAAAAGTGTCACTGGGGATAAAGAGTGTTAAATGCCGCTGAAAGATTCAGCAACATAGGGACAGATTTAGCAGGAGGAGGTTGTTTCCTTTGTGAGGGTACTTATTTCACCACGTAACAATGAATTGAAAAGTAAACCAGAGGTGAAACAAAAAAAGAAATAGTATGTTTAGACAACACTTGGAAGAAATTAACAGTTATGAAGTAGAAAGAAGTCAGTCTAAAAATGGAAGGAAATGTATATTTAAAGGAAGTATTTTACTTTTTTATTTTGGTGTTTTGCCTGGAGTTTTTTTTTTTGCCATTTTTGGGGGGTATTAGTTTATTCTCATTTTAAGAAGGAAAGAGGTGACTGTTTCAGCTGTGATAGGGAAGTATCAGTAGAGAGGCAGAAGAATTAGAGGAGTGGAGGGGCTATTTCAAGGATTTTGGAATTAGATGGATGTGAATAAGGAACCAAAACAAAAGGAGGCGAAAAAGGATTTTCTCTGAATCTCATGAAACTAGTTTGAACCCCTTCCCCAACCCCTACCAAAATTATATAAACAAAGACCCTATAAAGCCTGTATCTGCATGTATGGTAAGGTATTAAATTGGAACAAAAATGTGCAAACCTCTTGAACATATAAAATAAAGCTTCTCAAACTTCAATAAGCCTGGAAATCGCCTCAAAGAGCTCATTAAAACACAGACTCCTGAGGAGTAGTATACCTTCCCTTTAATTATGAGGACTCTGAGATTCAAAAAAATTACATGACTTCCTAAGATCATACAGCTATTGGTGGCCTAGCTGGTACTAGGTCTCATGTACTGATTTCACTGATCTTTCTTTTCTGTACCGTGCATGCTCTATATTACTAGCCTCTATTTTTTATATTATCAGAAAACCTCTACCTATCCTTATTAGAGCTATGAAAAAAATTAGTCTTATTGACTCCCTCGAGTAAAATGCAAATTTTGAGAAATTTAAACTGAATTATCTAACCATATTTTCATTTGCTAAAGATAAGGATTTTCCCCCCACCTAGTTTGTTTTGTTTTTAACGGAGACGTTGCAGAATTTTAGATAACACAAACCTTCTTTTGAGTGAATTGGATTTTATTGCTGCCCAACAAATTACCACATTAAGACAATATAAATTTACTATTTCACAATTTCCCCAGGTTGAGAGTCTAGACACTGGTTAGCTGAGTTCTCTGCCCAGGGTCTCATCAGGCTGACATCAAGGTGCTGGTGAAGGTTTCTATCTCATTTGAGGCTTTGGGGTCTTCCTCCACATTCACCGACTGTTGACAGAATTCTCTTCCTTTAGTTGTAGGAATCAGGGTCCCTGCCTTCTTATGGGCTGTCCTGTTCCCTGACAGTTTTCTTTGAAGCTAGAGGACCATCTCTCTCTTCAGTGGGCCAAGTCGGTCTCATACAATGTAATCTAATCATGGAGTGGCTCTCCCTTTGCTATATAATGTAAGCTAATCTAGGACTGGTAAGTGACTATCTCATTATATCCAAAGTCCCACCCACATTCAAGGGATGGGAATGTTGGGGCCACCTTAGAATTCTGCCTACCACATGCAAAGATATCTGAAAATTTACCTCTAGGTTATATACTTGGTAAGACTTCAATATTTTCTAATAATTATATTTCAAAAATTTTTTTGAGATTCAAACCAACAAAGATTTTTCCCTAGATGGTTGTTTTAAGTCTGTTCTAATAATCAAGCAAAAACATAGAACAAGCATTCCATTTTGGTCAAACAATGAGTTTCTTACCTGCCTTTGATGTGACTGTAGTTACCTCCTCTGCTAATATTGCTCCTCATTTATAGAGAATCTGTAATAGCTTATTTTGGGAGATTATTATATTTGTAATATGTATATTTCTGTAAATATTCAACTCTGCCTTGTAAAAAGGTAAGCTACGATCCTGTCTGAAAGTTGAATGAGGCATGAGTTTATAATTTAGTATTGTGTTATTTAAGAAGAAAACTGTGATATAATAATAAAAATTAAAACACTACAGGAAATATGTGTCTGTGGCAATTGTAGGTGCTAATTATGTTGTCAGCTGGAAGAGTGAAAATCTGGCCTCCTAAATTTGGGTCATGGCAGGTTGGCCATGGATCTGATTCTTCTTTTTTATCTATTGTTATTAAAATGTATGTGTTTGTAGTCCTAAATATCTTTGCTCCTTTAGACTTTTTTGTATTATTTTGAATATGGAAATGCAGATTGAATCACACTCACTCTTCTGGATCCCAGAACTGCATGGCTTAGCAGATTCACTAGAGGGTTTTTTAAAAGCTGAGTAGTGTGAACTGGATGCTTAAAGAGTGTCTAGGGCTTTGATCGCAGTGGGTAAGCTTTCAAAAGTCAGAGGATCTCTATTAGTACAGCACATATAAAAAGCTGTGGTTTTGCCTTTGGCACTTAAAAGATGTTAATCTATTTCAATACTCACCAGTAAATATGTCCATCAGTTAAGCTTAAATGCACTGAGAATTTAAAAAAAAAAAAAACACTTAAGAAAACCACTTATCCTAATGCTTTGTAAAATCTACAAGATGCTGTTCAGTGTGTAAATATTTATTGTGACTATGATTTAAAAATAAGACTCTGAGTTCCTAAACATTCTGATTTTTGGAAATAAGAGAGGTTTTTCATGTAGGAAATTTAGCAGATATTGTTATCAAAATAGGAAAATTTAATACAAAACTCACATGGGTGTTTGGCTTACTGATGTAGAGGAACACAGTCAAACGCTGTAAAATCTTTGAAGAGATTTATTCTGAGCCAAATATGAGTGACCATGGGCCGTGACATAGCCCTTAGGAGGTCCTGAGAACATGTGCCCAAGATGGTCGGGGTGCAGGTTGGTTTTATACATTTTAGGGAAGCATGTGTTTCATCAAACACATTTGAGAAATACATTGATTTGGTCCAGAAAGGCAGGGCAATTCAATGGGTCGGGGTGGGGGAGCTTTCAAGCTATAGGTAAATGTAAACATTTTCTGGTTGACAATTGGTTGACTTTGTCTAAAAACCTGGGATCAAAAGAAAGGAAATTTTCAGGGTAAAAGACTGTGGAGACCAAGGTTCTATTGAAGTCTTCTAGTGGCTGCCCTTAGAGACAATAGATGACAAATGTTTCCTCTCCAGCCCTTTTTAAAGGTGCTAGACTCTTGGTTAATCTCTTCAGGATTGGGAGGGCCTGGAAAAAAAAGATCTAGTTCTTTAACAGAATAGTGATTCTTTACAGATACAAATTTTCCCCACAAAAGACAGCTTTGCAGGGCCATCTCAAAATATGGCAAGAAACATGTTTTGGGGTAAAATATGTTGATTTTCTTCTATGTTACTTAACGTTATGCCAGAGTCAGATTGGAAAGTAAGTCACAATACATAGGGTTAAATAAAACCCGCTTGATGAGAATTCATGGTTTATAAGGCATGACTCCCCAGACCTCTTAGATAGGAATTTGGGCAAGGTAAAAAAATCAGAGCTTAGTCCTCAGACTCCCCTCTTGGCCAAAAACATTCCATAGAATGCATGGGCAGGCCAATAAACAGCAGCAGGTCTCAGGGTGCTAGGAAGGCTCATTTCTAGAGTTGTCTGATTTGATGGTAATCGTTTTAAACAGTAGCAATTTGGATAATGGCAGGAGGACATGCCTGACCTGATGTAATAGCCAATTGTGTAAGGGGTGAGATGGAGTCAGGCATAGGGTTTAGTCTAAAAAAAAGAAAAAAAAATTCCTGGATCAGATGTATTTTGTGAGCTATCATGATCTGAGTCTTCAGTTGTGCCTTTTTCCTTTTCCTGAGTCTGGCATAACACAAGAGATATATAATGCTAATATAGTAACAAATATCAAAAAGATAGTCAAGATTAGGCATCCAAGAAGGTTATAAGTGAAATCAGAGGGCAGTAAACAACCCAAGCAGCCAAAAAATAATCCCTGCATGCATCATCATATCCTTTGATCAGACTCACAATGTGTTTACCTTCCTTATCAGGGTTATTTAAACCTTATCAAAGATTTAAACCAATTTGGTTATTTAAACCAAATCTTATTTGAGGATTGTAGGACCAGCATTAAATCAGAATTCAACAAATTTAATCTCTCTTCAGGCTAATTTATCTCCATAGGTATAACATCCTGAGGAGGTTATAAATCAAATCCAAGAAACACCAGATCCTCAGTGTCTAAATTGTCATAAAGGGCCTGGTTTGGTGGCTGAAACCTGTAATCCTAGCATTTTGGGAGGCTGAGGCAGGCGGATCACTTGAGGTCAGGAGTTGGCAACCAGCCTGGCCAACATGGTGAAACCCCATCTCTACTAAATACAAAAATTGGCCAAGAATGGTGGCAGGGGCCTGTAATCCCAGCTACTTGAGAGGCTGAGGCAGGAGAATCACTTGAACCTGGGAGGCAGAGGTTATCGTGATCTGAGATCGTGCCACTGCATTCCAGCCTGGGCAATGGAGTAAGACCCTGTCTCGAAAAATATATACATAAATAAATAGTCATAGGACTTGTTATCAGTAGACAAATCTATTTTTCTCACTGCTTTTGTATTGTACCCTATACTGATGTTTCGGGGAGAGAAAAGGAGGTTTTGTCACAGGAGAAGTCATATAACTCAACAGTGTTTTTTTTGTTTGTTTTTTTGTCCCTTGGCAGGACTCCCTATGGCAGAGGGACTTATAGCCAGTTAATTGTTCTAGGCCAGATAGGAGTGGATGTGGACAGGTATTCATTACCTCTTAAAATTATTATTTTAAGTAAAAAGCCAATGAACAAAACCAAAAGGCAAAGTTATAAAACTGACTTATTTTTAACTTCTATGTGTTGAGCTACTGTAAGTTTGGTTTTTGTTACAGGCTTACAGCAATTAGCTATAGAAAACATAAGCATTGTTCTGCAAAAGAATTTTAAAATATGTATATAGATAAAAATATATTTCTCTTCACAACTCATAATTGGGATCATTATACCCAGGAGGCTTTGTTACAAGGTATTTTTATCCTGTTAGTAAATATTTTCCTTTAATTCTATAGTAAGCAGAAAATTCTTTATGGTTGGAGTGGATGCAAAAGTGACACATAACAATTTAGAAGACAACTGAACCTGTCTTACCAGCTGTTTAGGCATCTTTGTATCCCTTCTTGATTTGCAGGGTTTGACCTTGACCTAATTTTAGCCCTCAAAATCAGCACTTAAAATTTCACACACTCACCTCTCCCTCAATAGTCCCTGGGCCTAGAGGGAGGGTGCTTGTATAGTTTTCGCATCAGAGCATTTGTAGTGAAATAGATCTAGGCCCAGTGGGATGCCAAATAAGGCAGATTCCTATCTCTGGTCTTCAGAACACCATGATTTTGGTTTCCTTGGAAGTATAATTTGACAATTTTAAGAGTAATTTGTGTGTCAGAATAGAAAAAGGAACCCATTCCATTAGGCTACCAAGTAAAAATATGATGAAAAATTATAATCTGGTACTCTCTAGAGGATTATTGCAGCCAAGAATAATTATTCAATCTGTGCACGAAAAAACAACTTAGGGCCAAAATCTAATACTATGTGTTATGCTTTTCCTTTGAAACAATTTCTTGAGCTGCTTTTTTTTTTCTATTAAAGATAAATTGTAGCAAGACCAATTTGTGTGCAAGGTTTTAGGCTTATTATGCTTGCCTGATTATTTGCATAAAATGCAGCAAGAATTAATTGACTATATAAACTCCTTTTAAATTGGCTTTGCTGGAACTTTATTTAAAAATAGTCTATTCTAGTCTAAGGCTTGGTAAAATAACCAGTGTCTCTAATTGTTTTGTTTTAAAACTTGTATTGAACTTATGCAAACAACTATATTGTCATAAAATTGCGATCTGAATTTTGGAGAACTTAGAAAGTTAAGTTTGCTTAAGAAAACATACTTCACCCGAATAACTTAAAAGAAAAAGATTTTCTTGACCCTTCTTTAACCAGAGCAGCAGCTTTTAATCAAGATGTTTGTTCACCTTGAAAATACCATTTACAAACCAAACAGCTCATGAGAGCTGTCTATCAGACGCTGTAGAATTTGGCAGCTCCTCATAATTAGTTCTAGGAAAGAGGCTTTCTGCTTATCAGCAAGATTTTACGTAATTTTTTTTTTTTTTTTTTTTGTCACAGAACTCTTCTGGAAAATATTATTTCCATTAGCATACGGGTAGCTTCGGATAACATTCTATCACAAGGCAGTAAATGCCTCACCAAGTGGAAATTCTCTAGTTCAGTCATTGTTATTGAAAAGTAAAGTTTATTTTTGGCATCAGCCCCAATAAATGCTCCACACAAAGGGCTATGTACTGGAGGATTTGTCCCGACTAGCACTCCAGCTTTTACCCTATACTTTGTGGGCTCAGGCGATTTTACTAGTTCCCATTTAGTGTGTTCAATTAACATTTCCTAAAAGAGCAGATTTACTTGCCTTCAGTTTTATAGTACTGGAAAGGGGTAACATCCCCAGTCAGATGCATTACCCATTTTCCTAAGACATTTAGGTAAAGGGGTTACAACTACCTTATATAAAGCTTGTTTAAATATCTTAATTTTTATAATTATAATTGTATAATTTTATAATTAACCTGTATGTTTCTATGTTCTGATCCCAGGAACCCTTTTTAACCTTCAGACCATTACCTAGATACTTAATATCAATTAATAACATTAGATCCTAAATTATGACATTTGTTTCAAGCATTTATTCAATTTACCTGATTGCTTTAATAGTTTACCTAGATTATTTACAAAAACAATGATAGCAAATATTTAAATTTATTTTTCTATTAACCATTTTTTATAGCTGTGAATTTCAAGTATTTACTTAAGTAATAAAACTTATGGTTAAATTTATGGTATTTATACCAATAGCTCGGGATTTGACTATTTTCATTAAGCCAACAATATTTCATAAGCATACAAAAGCTAAGATTATTCTGTTTTCGGATGGGCTTTATAGTTTTATAACCCTTATGGTCAATCTTATAGTATTCTGCAGGAATACATAAAACCGCTTGACCAATAAATGCAAACACATGCTAACAATTCTTAAGACATTTTTAATATTATTTTACCAATAACTTTAAAGCCAGTTATTTATTAAAGATTTTACTTAAGTCATGTGAACTTGAAAAAGCATTCGGCTAGTCTTTTTTTAAAGTATCTGATTTAAGCACTTTTATTTTTTAAGCCAATTAATTAGAGCTCTTTTATGTATTTTTAGTAGTGAAATGTTGTGTACACAACACATAAATACATAGATGTATTAGGCATGCTGATAAAAGTACGTTATGATTTTTAAAATGTCTTTTCTTTCTTAGACTTCTAAATTCTTAATAACCTGTTTCATCATTCTAGGCAGTTGTCAGCTAAATAGCCCTAAATTTGTATTTAAAGGAAACCACCTCAGGTGAAAATCAAATAGCAAAATTTATATCATATGGTATGGAGAGAAAAAGTCTGGTGTGCCAAAGGGAAATTAAAACCAATTTAACTGCCAATTAAACATAAAATTATAGAATTTATAAAGGTCTTTTAAATATATACACACAAATACACACACACACACACACACACACTCACTCACACAAAGATTCTGTAGGATTTACTTCAGAACTTTAGCCATGACATAAATACAAATTCACTAGCTTGCAAAAAAAAAAAACCTTGTTAGATACACACAGTGGTTTTTATCTCAGTAGAAAAGCAACAGTAGATTTGAAGCAGGCAGAAAAGAAAATAGAGAAAAAGAGAACTTAGGATCCCTATAGTTGGCAAGTCAACCTTAGGGCTCTTTACCTTAATGTAAATGTGCACAAAGACCATATTACTTCCATTTTACATAAACTCTGGCAAGGAGAGGTGCCATAAAACATACAGAATGCTTGAAAGGGGGTCATTCTCCTTGTTCTTGCCTTATTCGTAGATTATTTGTTTCCTACTTTTTTTTTTTTCTTAAAAGGAGGATCTGAAATGTGGCCTAGGAATTTTGTCTGGTGGATCAATGTGTGCTGCTTACAGGCAAGACTCCATAGTGTGTCACCATTGAGTCATTTCCACCCTCTTACATGTCTCATTTTCTCTCTCCAGTAGTCTGTTACCTCTGAGAGGGCTCAAAACACTGGGTAATCAGCCCTTATATGTGTTTCCTAGACAAGACTTTTTTTTTTAAATAATTTTTGTTGGGAATTTCCCTGTAGGGCTGCTGCATGTTGTGAGGTGTCAATCCCCCAGACACTCCCATGAGGTTCCCAGTCACCTAAGGGTGCCTTTTGGCTGGAAGGAGCAAAATGTCCTTTCTCTTCAGAGCTGAGGAAGCTTAGTCTCTTATTTACATATGAAAACAACAGTTCAGTTTCTCATGCAAATGCAAATAGACAAGCCAATTGAGATTAATTTTTGGAGAAAAAGCAACAGAGAAGACCCTTTAGAATGCATCTTTGAACTAGAATTAGGATCCTTTAGCAACAACTTCCTAGGAGAAAAACCAGCTCAGAATAAATCAAGGACTGTCAGCCAAAGGGAGTTCCAGGGCTCAGGAGGACTTAGCAGTTCTACCGGAAGAGAAGCATAAAGTTGGGTAGGCTTCAAAAGGCCCCTGCTGGTACCTTAGCTCTGAGTTTGGGCAACTTCTTTGGGGTTCTGAGACTTCTCTGAGGCCCTATGTTGGATGCCAAATTATTGTCAATGAAAAAAATCAAACTCTGTAAAATATTTGAAGAGATTTATTCTGAGCCAAATATGAGTGACCATTACCAGGGACACAGCCATCAAGAAGTCCTGAAAACATGTGCCTAAGGTGGTCAGAGTACAGCTTGGTTTTATACATTTTAGGGAGGCATGAGACATCAATCAAATATGTTTGAGAAATACATATTTTGTCCAGAAAGTTGGGGCAATTTGAAGCAAGAGCTTCCAGGTTATAGGTAAGTTTAAACATTTTCTAGTTGACAATTGGTTGAGTCTAAAGACCTGGGATCAAAAGAAAGGAAATATTCAACTTAAGATAAAAGATTGTGGAGACCAAGGTTCTATTGAAGTTTTCTAGTGGCTGCCCTTAGAGACAATAGATGACAAATGTTTCCTATTCAGACCTTTTAGAAGGTGCTAGATTTTCAGATAATCTCTTCAGGATTGGGAGGGCCTGGAAGAAAAAGATCAAGTTCTTTAACAGCATAGTGATTCTTTACAGATGCAAATTTTCCCCCACAAAAGACAGCTTTGCAGGGCTATCTCAAAATATGGCAAAGAAACATGTTTTGGGGTAAAATATTTTGATTTTCTTCTTTGTTACATAATGTTATGCCAGAATCAGATTGGAAAGCAAGTCATGATACATAGAGTTAAATAAAACCCATCTAATAAGAAGTTATATTTTGTAAGGCATAAATCCCCAGACCCCTTAGATAGGAATTTGGGGAAGATAAAAAAAAATCAGAGCTTAGTCCCCATTAACTTCATAGTCTGATTTTGAAAGAGTTCAGGCATGAGAAGAAGTAACATTCCATTCCTCATTCTAAATGAATTATACCAAATATTAGCATTCAGAGTGACTCCAGTCTGCATACTCTGGCCAAAAGAGTCTTTTCAAAAAGTCAGTTTGATGCTTCTTCACTTATACTTCCATCAGTGATTTTTTTAATGTTTTATAGTAGGATGAAGACCCAGTCTTCAACAAGGCCCACTGGGCCTTCTGACTTGACCCCATGCCTGCCTCAGTCTAGAGATGATCTCACAGCATCATCTCTCTTGCTGCTGACTGCAGTCACTTTGGCATCGGCCTTCTTTTAGTTCCTTGAGAGAGGTGTATTCCCTGCAAGATGACCTTTGCCCATGCTATACCCTCTGTCTAAAACACACTTCCAACTCTCTGGTCCCCCTTTGCCTTTTTCTTAGATCTCACCTTTGTCATTTCCTGAGGAAAATATCCTTCTCTGGATGCTTTCTCCTCACCTTTCCACCAGCCTACTTAAATTTTTTTGTTACCTGGGCTTATGGAACCATGATGTTCCTATCTTTCCGAATACTTCTCTCAATGTGTAATTATATATTTATCAGTGACTGTTTAATTAATACCTATCATGGCCCATCTCCCCACTAGAGCAAACTCTAGGCAGTTAGGAACCTTGTCTTATGTGCCTAGCATTTTATCTTGAGAGTCTAGCACAGTGCTGATTGTAAAATATTCTGAGCAAATACTTGGATGAGTACATGAATGAGTGAGTAAATGAACATATAGGTAAAAGATCATATGAAATTGATTATTCATGACTCTAAAACGTTGATCATCTCAATTAAAAGATAAACCTGTAAATAAGCAAAGCAAAGCATAGAACAAAGCCACTGCTGTACCCATTAACAGTAAGTCCTCCTCATAGACCCCTGCCTGCAAACCAGCTGGCATTATCACTATTACTTTGATGTCATGGGATGTGCCTTGTGAAAATTTTAATAAACCCAAAACAATGAAGACAGACTGTGACCTGAACATATTATGGACTGTCAACACTGTTACTATCCTTTCCACAGGTGGAACAAACTTAAGGAAAAGGAGAATATAATGTGAAGGGAATTGTGCAAGCCATGCACAAAATAGATTCAAATGGGCAAAATAGATGTTTTTGTTGTTGTTGCTGTTTTGTTTTGTTTTATTGCAAGAGTTTAGTTTTCAGAAGTCATTTAAAGGAGTAAAAGAGCAGCAGACCATTCCAGTCAGACAGGTACCATGTTAGAAAAAAGCACAAATGACAGAGGAAATCGAAAGACAAAAGTAAGGTCAGCCAGGCTAAATATTCAACAAGATTTGAGGTAGCCAGAGAATAGTTTGTAGTCTGTCTCCAGGTTTCTTCCTGCTAGAGGTAATGTTACTGCCAACTTAAAACTCTTCTGTGTAAATGATGGTCTGGCATTTAAATCTCTCCTCCTCTAAAAGCACAAGAAAATGAAATTAAAGGCAGCCATTGAAATACTTCTTTTCTTGAAACCAACACTGGTGATAATATGGATTGGCTTGGCATTTGTTAGTAATTCTAGGAGGTGATGCCCTTCCTATTTATTTGTGCTTTTACTGGCATTAGCAGAGAGACATTCTTTGCAGACAGTCAAAACAAGATCAAATGTAATCAAATTTGTAATAAAATAACATTTTTCAACAGTCAAGAAAAGGAAGCTTGACATGTAAATGCCATCCAGCAAAGTTGGTATTTTAGGTTTTCTTTGCTCTTTTGTCAAATGCTGAAGTCAAGACTTCTTGAATCACTGATATTCAATGACCACTTTATTGAATACTTTTGAAATTGCGTTTGAAAGGTACAAATAGAAATTTTATCTGATTGGGATAAGCCGAAACTAACTTTCACCTGTTGAAAGATAGCCAAAGAAACATTATCTACAACCCCTCACAGTTGTAAATGGTCCTTTATAAGTCTATTTCTTTCTTAAGTCAGAAAAATGAAATGTTAAAGGTTCCAAAAAAGGAATATACAGCTAGAAATTAAAATTCAAAATAGAAAATATATTTAAAAGTAATTGATAGAAGTCATTGGCCCAAGTGATGGCATATAAATTACTCTTTTATATTTCTTCCTTTAATTTAACTTTCCTGTTTCTTAATTATTCCATTTTGGTGTGGAAAATGCCAGGACTTTAATTTTATACACTAGGTCACAGTGAAAGGTGGCCTTGGAAGTAATGAGGCTTTATCCACTAATGTGATGCTTTGCATAAACCCATCTGAATCTGTCTCTGCTTTGCTCTTCAGCCTGTCCTCCACTGACATCAAAAGCAAATCTGGTCCTGTAACTCTTGTGATAAAAACCCAGCCATGGCTTCCACTACGCTTAGGGTCAGCCCATCCCTGACCTCACTCCTAGCCATACTTTTGCCCACTTCAGTGTCTTCCTAGTCCTCCAGCCATAACTCACCTTCAGAGGAATGCATTTTTACTTCATTTTCACTTAGTTACTCTTATGCTTAGGTCTCATTTCAGAGCTGATTGCACAGAGGCCTTTACTGCTCTCTCTGTGACTAGACCCTGCCCAGTCTGCTGTGTGATTTCATGACTCCAGTAGGTTTGCCTTCAAAGCACTTCTCACAATTTGTAGTTATCTATTTGTAAAACTATTTTATTATTGCCTGCACCCTGCTAGATTAACTGTGGGCTCCATGAGGGCAGGCTATAGGTCTGCTGCTGGCCACTGGTGCTCAGAGCCTGGTGGGCATTCAATGAACAGTTGCTGAGCATGTAACTAAATGAAGTTCTTGAAGACATGAAATAAATGGCTTGTAGAGCTGACTAAATTTAGAAGAACTAAGAATTTTAATCATATCAAAATTGAAAGCATTCTCAACTATCCTGGGTATTTATTTGTTTCTGAGTTTATTGATGTCCCTTTCACTAGAATCTAGGCTCTACCAGGAAAGGGTTTTTTTCACTTTATTTACCATTGTATACTTGTTCTATGAATAAGTGATACTTTTTTTGTCTAGATTTATCCAACGCTTATTCTAAATGCTTATGATACCAAAATTCATAAAATAGAAGTTGTTATATAAAGTTCATAATATAATTGGAGATTTTAAAAATTACAAATCATCGTTTTGTCTCAGAGGATAATTTGAGGTTGAAATTGATACCTTAAGTCTGTACTCAGTTTATCCTACAATTGGAGATAGAGATGAAAGTTCTCTACAATAAGCTCTACTGCTACCTCATGCAGAGAGGACATGTATGATGTGAGTATTCAAAGTTAAGGATGGACTCCACCTCTAAATCCCAAACCTGTCTGCTCCACCTAAACACCTAGAGAACTTTGTAAACCTAACAGGTTCCAGAATCTTATAGAAATTCATTTGGAGTAGAACCTGAAAATATGTGTATTTTAAAAGCACTTCCCGCCTGCCTGGAGCTCTGATACCCATCCATGTTTGGAAACCAGCAGACAATGTTGCCTGGCTCAGTAAAAAAAAAAAAAAAAAAAAACCTTCTGTGTTTTGTGCTAGTGATGAATTGTAGCCAAATAGCACTTACTTGCATAATTTAAATCTCAAAATCAAGAGTACTTTTTCTTAACCAAGCTAGATCATAAAATTGAAGCTTGTACTTTTTAAAGTTATTTATTCAGACATAGATTTAGTTTTCACTTAACAATCCTTCCTACCAAAAAGCACAGGGTGCTTTGCAAATATTAACCACAGGAGAAACATGAGTCTCGACAAAAACACTGTCAAGTAGATGAAATGTTTTTAGTAAATGAAAAAATATAATTCTGCTTTTCAAATTCAGTTTCAAATGATATTTCTTTCTCTAGTGATATGTGAATCTGTTTGTTGCTTTGTTGGTTAGGAGTATTTTACTTACGCCTAGATGCTCTTCTACACACTGGCAGTTGAACATTCTCTTTTCCCTGTAATTCCTTCCCTCTTTACTGTTAAATGAGAAACCACACATTATTTCCATTATTTACATAGAAGAAAGGGAGTTGAAGTGCTACTTTACCATTCTTCCCAAGGTATCTTAATTTATCCCTTTTTGATTGTCTCCAATCATCCTGAAGTGGCGTCCTTGAATTTCAAAATGAGGACAGGTTTTGATTCATGTTCTATCACAATCTACTGTCACACCATAATTTTCTGGACTTTAGACACCCGAAGTCCTGGTAAGGCATCTAAAAGGGGAGTTTGTGTCTTTCTACCTTAGAGGTTTTTTCCACCTGAAGTAGTTTTCATTTTTATAAATCCACAGGGAAGCCACACGTAGACTTGTCTCTCCACAAGCACCTTGTTCTCATCTTATTTTTCTTATTACTTTTCTATCAAATGTACCTGCCCTATGTTATGTTTGGCTGAAGTCCAGAATTCAGCTTATTTTTCCCTTCAGAATAATTTCAGAAAATGACTGTATGTAAAAATTAGTTGTTAAAAATTGTTCAATGTCCAGGGGGTATTTCTAATGTATACTCAGTCACACTATACTTGATATCAGGACCTAATTTTAATGATAGTAGTTCAGGCATCCAGTTCTCCCTGTGTGCCCTCAGGGATTCTGAGAATATTTATTGTAAACTGGAGAAAAGGAGAAAATGAAGAATAAGGAGCTTTCATAACAAAATCTAGTTGCAAATAAATCATTAACATTCTAATATTTAGTGGCTAACTTAACTAGATAGGGCTCCATCGTTAGACGTGCCAAATGTTAGATTGTTCATCTTTTGATATAATTAAGTACTAATTTTTTTGTAAAGCACATTTTTTATGCTACAAAAACAATTCAGTAGGTTTCAAGGTAACAAGATAGAAGTTACATGAAATTCCAAAAATTTATGTAATAAAAAAGCATTTCTTGAATGATGTATTTCTTGAATGATCTATTCCTGAAAATATGTAAGAAAGTACATAGCCGTCTTTGTCTGCAAGAAAATGATAATAACTGGTAATTTCAATAACAGAAGTAGCACTGAGGAAGCTAACATGTTTTTTTAAAAAGTCTGCCTGGTCATCTAAGAAAACAAACAAACAAAAACACTGTGAGCCCAGTTTAAGTGAATAAGATAAATAAATGTGAAACATTTTTAAAATGCCTTTAACTAGAGAATTTATTTTAAGATATTTTATTAGTCAACTTTTAAAAGAAGAACCCACTACTTTATAGAAAACCTGAATTTTTCCATATAACTATCTACTAGGGTTTAGACACTATAGGTTCTGTAGTCTTATCATTGAAAAAACTGTATAGTCCCGCAAATTTATTTCAAGCTTGGCATCCTGAAATATTTGAATTGATGAAAAAGAAGGAAAAATTGAATTATGGCCCCCTGATATGAACTATCATGTAAACATTCTGGGAAGTTATATTATTGAACATTTATTCCACAATCAACATTCTGCAAAAATATCAAAATGAAGAAAAATAGTACTTTTAGAACACGTTATTGTTGTGATTAAATATATTGATAAAGTTCTCTTTTATACAGAGACAAATGAGTCATTCTACAAGTGTAAATTTCTGCCAAGTGTTTCTTAACTTCAGATTTATTTTAGGGAAAAATGTCTAGAAAAATATTTTAACTTTATCATCAGAAGAGAATCTGCAATACATCTATGGAGGGAAGATATTTATTGGTGTTACCACCATCTTCATTAAGAAACTGAAAAGAAATGTACAAAATGTTAACATTGGCTATTTTGGGATGTTGGAGTTATGAAAGATCTAATGTTTAATGTGTGCCTTAAGCGTTTTTTTTTTAATTTTTACCGTAAATTTACCATTTTATTTAGGAAAAGAAAATGTACACAGATGTTTAGATTCAGAAAGGAAATCTCTTGGCTCTAGGGCTGCTCCATGGATCTGCCTTCCTACCTGTCCCCACCGTGGTTGTGATCTGGCTCATCTCCCTGTATTCCTTCCTCCTGCCAGCTGACTTTCATGCCATCTTTCTGCCACACAGACATGTGGCTAGTTAACTTCAGCTCATCCTTCCCCCTACCTCTTATACTTCATCTCCTGATCTCACATAGGTTAACAAATCCTCCCCTGTATATCAACACTTGCAGCTCTCCTGTTGCTTAATATTGATAGGAAAAGAATGTTTCTGGAATTTCCTGCTAAAGTCTTTCCTAATTTCAGGCATTTAAATACCATTTTTTAAAAATTTGACACTCTGCTAAATAATACTTTTTTTGTTAAGTTACTGAGTTTTCAAATATCTTGAATATATTTATTTTTAAAAGAAACCTTATGTCCTTACTGTAAATTGAAACAAGTAAATGGAAACAAGGCAATGACCCTAAATTCCTGCCAGATATTCCTACCTAAGGCTCTGAGCCTGAGGCCCCCTGGATCTTGGCTGGAAATGTGTTTGTCAGTAATAGAAAGATAGCACTAAACTGAAGGTTGCTTCTTGACATAATCAAAAGAATTGGAAAGGTCTAACTCATTATATGATTCACTTTCCTTCAATGCTGAGTCTTTGAAGCAAGTGAAAATCATGGCTCCCTCCTCCAGTGAAACCATCTCATGTTTGGGTTAATGCTGCTCCATTGCATGTCTGCATAGAGCAGAGTAGGGAGCCACCCAGGAAACATGGCTCATCCCCTTTGAAAGAAAATGAGCCCATCGGTGACCAGAGCTCCACGAAAGAAGGTGTCTGCAAAGGTTACACATCCAAAATCATGTTATGAGAGGAGCCATTTAGCCTGTAGAGTTAGCAGTGGCATGTGGTAATCAGCATTGAGGGTGTGAAAACCTGTCATGTGAAATCATAATGTGGACTTATTTGATTGGGTGATAGAAACCAGAGGTAAGATCAGTGTCAGGAAGATGCCCAGAAGCATATTGTGGTTCTCTCTCTCTCTATATATATATAAGCATATTGTGGTTCTCTCTCTCTATATATATATAAGCATATTGTGGTTCTCTCTCTATATATATATAATATATATATTATATATATAATTTTAGGAAGTATATATATAATAGATTATGTATATTATCTATTATATATATAATAGATTATGTATATTATCTATTATATATATAATAGATTATGTATATTATCTATTATATATATTATGTATATTATCTATTATATATATTATGTATATTATCTATTATATATAATATATTATATATATTATCTATTATATATATAATATAACATATTATATATACTTCCTAAAATCTAGTGCTATTTAAAAATAACATTGAAGCACTAATGTCCCAGAAAATAGACAGTGGAGGGTGAGCAACGCAAACATGGTATTTACTTCCTTCCACACTCTCCTGAATTCAGAGGGAGCAAATAATTATATATGTGTATGTGTGTGTGTGTATATAGATATATATATATATGTATATCTATATACACACATATATATATACATATATATATGGATAACCCCTAAATATTATACAATACAGAGAAAGGCCAGGGCTTTGTAACCAATTCAAGAAACTCTGGGTCCCAATCTGCTGCCCACATTTTCTTCACATACCCTCTTCTTTCCTGGTATCGTAGAGAGCCTGAGAGAGACCTCAAGCACAAACACATCCATCGCCAGAGTGAGTTACCTCTGAATGAAGACAAAAAATGGGACAAAGGATTACACAGAGCAATAAAGAACAAGTTAGAAACTTCCAAGTCTAGCAAACTTGGAATAAACCCAAACAAGAAGATATATGAGGTTTACAATAAAGAACATAGTAAAACGGAAGAAGCAGAACCACACAGAATGGTTAAATGCTGAGAGACCACCATAATTTCACCCTTTGGGGAAATAGTTAGGCAGTTCACCAAGTAGTGAAGGCCAGTGACTGACACCTAGGAGGGCCTGGGGAGTGAGATAGAATTTCTACCCAACATCACTCAAGACACAGATTCAACGACGGGAATTGGCATTCCCGTAGGTCTTTCTAATCAGTGAGAAGCAAAGCATCCTAACAAGGTTCACCAAAGGGTGAACAGCCCTCATTCTCTCTGTCACCTCCCACCTCACTCCAATCCAGCCCAGCAATAAATGGGTTGACGGCTTTTGCCCATGGAGCAGTCATGAAGAGCTGTTCTGAAAATTTCCTTCTGATAAAAATATGTGGGAGCTGGGCTTCAATGGGCCACTGACAAGGTCTTCTTCCATAAGAAAAGTGCTGTTTATCCAAAGCCAACCCTACCCTGTGCTCCAGAAAGCCCCCATTCCATCTCTCAGCTAGGAACCCTTCATCTATGTACAGTAGCAAGCAAGCCAATGTTTCATAATTTACGTCAATGGATACGATGCCTTAAAGCCAGGTTCTGACCCCTCAGAACATACAAGCTGTGGCTAGAGCTGGACATACCTGGCCAGAAGACAAGGAGGTGACCCGCACCCAGGGCCTGGCGCCTGACCCACCCAGAGCTGCTGCCACCCTCATGCTTTGCGTTCTCCCTGCTCCATTCTCCTGTCCCTCCTGCTCCATTCCCTGGGGCAAGAGAACATGCACCTCCACAGAGTCTGTTTCTGGAGAGGGGCAGAGAGAGAAGATGTGAAGTCAGGGAAAGTGAAGGAGAGAGAATGCAAGATGAGATCAGGTTTGCGGTCACAGTGTTAAACTGTTTATCTGGGCCCTGGAGTGGACATCAAAGGGTTCACTGACATCTTTTGTTAAGGGATGGACTTTGAGGCACCGACCCTCCTGTGTCGTCTGTGCAGGTGCTCTTTGGAGTTGAAGAGAGGCAGCATTGGTTCCCAAGCTAAGCAGCCCAAGCCACTTTCTCAACCTGCAGAGCTGTGCTTACTGCTTTTAAAGGCTAGAGGAGGCTCCACTAGGGCCCAAGGGTGGGCGTGACTTGTGGGAAAAGAAAGAGTAAAGCAAGCTTGGGCTTTATTTGGGATTAAATGCCATTTACTCCATGATGATTACTTCATATATTATTTTCCTCTTCCTGACTCTTGGTTTACTAAATTCTGGAAAAGCTCTTTTTTAAAAAGTAACATTTATTGAATATTTTTTCTATGGGCTACACATTGTCTGGAATGATTCTTTGCATGCGTTAACTTACTGAATCCTCATCAAAATCTTATGCAGTTGACACTGCAATTCTAGTTTTACAGATGAGAAAAGTGAAGCATAGACAGTTCAAATGAGCAGCCCATGATGGGTAGCAACTGTTAGACCTGAGATAGGAACTCAGGAGGTCTAATCGCAGATCCTGCATTCTTAACACTTTGATATCTCTCAAGTAATCTAGAAGAGACTCTTGCTTTGGGTAAGAGGTTGAGCCAGCTAAATAATTCACTGTCTATTAGGACAGGAAGACTAAATATCTTACTCCATCAGGGCAGAGTTGCACTGGAATAGCAAAATTCCCCTTTTAGATAGAAAAGACGTTGTCCATTGTGTTAGCCTGTTCTCACACTGCCAACAAAGGCACACCTAAGACTGGGTAATTTAAAAAGGAAATAGGTTTAATGCACTCACAGTTCCACATGGATGGGGAGGCCTCACAATCATGATGGAAGGTGAAGGAGGAACAAAGTCATTTCTTACATGATGGCAAGCAAGAGAGCTTGTGCAGGGGAACCCCCATTTGTAAAACCATTAGATCCTGCAAGACTTATTCATTACCACAAGAATAGTATGGGGGAAACCACCCACATGATTCAGTTATGGTCACCAGGCTCCACCCTTGACAAGTAGGGATTATTACAATTCAAGGTGAGATTTGGGTGGGGACACAACCAAATCACACCATCCATTAAGTCATATCAGTCAAAGATTGGACCCTACAGAAGACAAAGGACACAGGATAGGTAGTAGGAAACCAAAAATGTCCAGATCATAAGAGGCAGCTTCCAAAATAAGAAAGCTGAATTTCAACACGTGAACTTGTGAGAACAGCAAGAGACAAACAAGATCATGAGTGTTAGGAAGCACAAAAAGGTGTGGTTGCCTGAAAAAATCCAAACTTCATCTTCTTCCGTGTTTGCTGAAGGCTATTTTTGCTCTTCCTCTTCCACATCACAACTGAGTCCAATTTTGCATACCTTGGTTTAAACCTTACACAATAAGCACTTTTCTCAAATGGTAAGCCAGCACACACATTTTGGATTGTAGAGTATGAACAGAGGTTTAGTGCAGCTTTGAGTTTCTTTAAGGGAAAAAAAAGCCTCTCTTACATCACTCTCTTCAGATCCTACTAATAAAATTGGGAATAACAAAAATGAGGGCATGGTAACTGGGTTTATCAGTCCTTGAAAATGCATCCTTCTTCCATGCCCCAAATCCAGATAGCTGAATCGGGAAGAAATGCCTTCTGTGAAGCAGGGCTCTGCATGAGCATGATTTTGGATGCATGACACTCTATTAGTGTCCAGTGACCAAATTCCTTAATCATGAAGTGAATTTTTCTACTTCAACTAGCATCAGCCTTGCTTAGAGAAAACAAATGTGCTAGACATAATGTACTTCTGATTACCTAAAAATAAATTCAGAAATTAAAATCCCTGGAGATTTCAGTTCTGGAGTGGCAGGGATTCAGAAGCCAGATGCTCTGTAGGCTTTTAAAAACAGACAGTGTGAACACCAGCATTAGTTCTCCGAGGACTGATAGTGCAACTAGTATGTATTTTATTGGCTTTTTTTTCTAACTTGTATTTTCACAGCAGGAATAGATTAGGTCTTCTTGTTTGCTCTCCCTAATTCATTTGCTCTTTGTTTTGCAGATGTTTGCTCAAAAACACATTTTGTTTAGTTGTAGGTGGTTTCTTGTTTCCCAGCTCAAGGATGAGATTGTAATATTCCCCTATTGAGACCAAATCAACAGACTATTATTTTAGGGACTCCTGTGCTTTATCGAACATCATGCATCTTCTAGTATTACCTAGGACCTTAGAGAAATGAATAGGCTATAAAATATGTGGAAGATTTAAAAAAAAAAAGTCTCTTTGGAAGGAAGGTGAAATGGAAGACAGGAACATGTTTTAAATGTATATTTCTAACAGAAAAATAAAGTAGGAAAAAAATTCCTTCTTAAATCAAGCAATGTTCAGAGGCAGCATATCTATTTTCTAGGAAGTAGTAGACCCTTCCTTATACCCAAATTACGTTAAATAATAACTTCCCAATCCTAAAGCCCAGGTCAGCTCCTTCATTTTTGTGAAGAAGAACTTTGTCAACCCCTAGAAAAACATTTCCAAACCCAGCAATAAAGTCAGAAATTTCATTTCCATAGAAACCAAAAATGAAGCAATCTCTTTAATGTGAGTGCACAGCCACAGTTGGAGCAGCAGCACATTTCCTGACTAAGATAAATTGTCACCCCTAATATTCACAGAAACAAATAGGAAAGATAAGTAGAGGGGCTGGGGAAGGCATGTTAAAAATGGAAGATTCTATAGAAATTTTAAAAGGCAAACTGTGAAGTTTTAACTTCTTTCTTTGGAGCACTGACATTTGACCTTTGGAAGCTTTGCTTGTGTCTTTAATCATGAGTTTCTTCATGTGGGAAATGAGAGTAACAATGCCTGTCACCTGCTTCTTAGGTAGTTAGGACTCACAGTGAACTCTTACTATGTAAAAGGCATAAAGTGCTTGTATTAGTCCAGTCTTGCACTGCTATAAAGAAATAGCTGAAACTGGGTAATTTATAAAGAAACGAGGTTTAATCGGCTCACAATTCTGCTGACTCTACAGATAGCATGGCTGGGGAGGCCTCAGGGAACTTCCAATCATGGTGGAAGGGAAGCAGACATGTCTTGTCTTACCTGGCTGGAGCAGGAATAAGAGAGAAGGAGGAGGTGCTACACACTTGTAAACAATCAGATCTTGTGCGAACTGGCTCACTATTATGAGAACAGCAAAGGGGCAATCTGCCCCCATGATCCTACGAGGCCCCTCTTCCAACCATTGGGGATGACAATTCCACATGAGATTTGGAGACTCAAATCCAAACCATATCAGTGCTTTACATGAACTTACTCAGTTCTCCCTGTTATACATATTATGTAGGTAACATTAATAACTAACAATTACATGATGCCTCTTATGTGCCTAGCACTGCTCTGGGTACTTTGCATACATTTATGAACACATTTTATTTGCAAAAACAATGAGGTAAGTACAATGATTGTCCCACTTTACAGATGAGGAAATGGCAAAAAGCAAGTAGGATACTGTATGCTTGGTAATGCTGTGAAGTGTTCTATATTAGTACATAATTTTGTTATTTTTAGGGATTAATTATCTATCTTCTGTGTCTGTAATTATATAATTCCTTTCTTCCTACTCCAATTTGGGAGATAAATCTTAACTAATATAGTATTTATTACATGACTTAATAGTTTCATATAAAATATATACTTTATTTTACATCTTAATGTTATATGCTTTGCGTGATAGTAATATTGAAATTTTAAGGGATATTTAAATATCATATAATTGTAAAGTAATGTTTTAACTATTGTTCAAAAGCTTTTAAAATTACTAGAATTAATTGTAATCTGTGCTGAAAAGTAGAAGCTCACATTTGTTCTATATCTAACAAAACTCTTAAGAGCAATGATACACTGGTTCCTGCTTTAGGCCATTTATCCTAAAGTGTTGTAGGATTTGAAGTTCAATCTTAATCATCTACATCAGCATTGGGATATTGTGGTCAGAGTTTTACACTGTATTTATTATTATTTGAGTTATATTACCAAAGCAAATGCAGCATGGTCATCTAAAATTGGATAGAACAGGTGCTCATTTAGAACTGTGAAAATGTGTAATTTAATCAACACAGTTCTTTACATGTATTTTTAGCTAAACAGATGTTACAACAAACCTGCATTTGCATAGTTCCATCTCTTCACATCACTTAATACTGAAACAGAGTATTGTCAAGTTATCCCCAGCTATTTTCCTAGAGCCTGATATGAAGCACACATAATTATTCACCTTTTTTCCACATCCGTCTGCTTTTTGCATCTAAGTTACTACTATGCCTAAGCCAAAACCAAAATTATTAGCAGCACTATGTAAAATTATGTTGAATGTTTTTATCTAGAGAGTGAAAACTATGTCTACTGATTAAACACAACTTACCACGAACATTTTTCTGGATTACAATAAATGAAGAGAATTTAAAAGCCATCTATTTTACTGATCTTTTATTTTCACTCTTTGTTCAGTTATCAGAACAAAACTGCAAAAGGCTTTTATAAAAGAAGTAAGACATGGCGTTGCCTGAGATGTCATGTGAAGCATGGCATATGGAAATGCAGCTGATAGTAGTGTCAGAAAGATGACATGTGTCACTTGTCAAAGAGCAAAAAGGGCGAGCACCCTGGCTGACATGCTGCCTATTTATTGCATGAAAACTTTGCAGCTTCTCTGCTGGTGGAACAGGGACCATGACTGGGGATAATCAAAACACGAGAAGGGTGGGAACATTTAACAGATGCTGGATGGGAGGTAAAACTGAGGAGCTAGATCCAACATGCTTAATGGTAGAGTGTCAGCCAAGTAAAATAATAGACTCTTCAGGTCTCTGGACTTGCTCTCATTTTATGTTCTGGTAAATGCCTATATATCTTTTAAGATTAAACTACATGTTGACATCATCATTATAATATGTAATTGTCATTATTATTCACACCTCCACATGCACACACATGCACACTCACAACAAAACATTCTCCATGTTCCAGTTTTTCAAAACACCCATCTTCAGGTCCTCTTTCTAGAATGGTATCCCCGAAACCAAGGCATGCAGCCATAAGGTTGTAGGTTCAGTTTAGAAGCATTTTTTCCTGTTAAAGAAAAACTGTGGAGTTAAACTCTGTCTCAATCATTTTAACAACATAAATTTGTATTTAATGTGAACCAAACCCAGGTGTTGGTGGAGTAAAGAAAGCTTTTGAGAATGCACACATTAATTAGAGGGGAGATTGTAACAGTCACTGGTGTATAAACATGAACCAATCAAGATATCCAAATAACAGAATAGATAAAATAAGTGGGAAATTAGAAAAGGAAAATGTTGTGAATTTACCACATGAAATTTCATTTCTAGTTAAGCCTCAGTGGTCTATATTGCCTGTAATTAAAGCTGCAATGTGTAAGACCTGGAAACATGTATAACCTCACTCAGTGAGTCATGATTATGAGAAAGTGTTTATTTTGTATCTATTTGTTTTGTACCTATTGTACCCAACCAACATGTGTGTATGGTAAATAACCTGGAAGGACAGTTCACTGGATTCTTCCATTGAGATAATATAGGCAAAATGAAAAAGACTAACATTAGTCTACATAAAAGTATTGTATTATGCATTAAAACCCAGAAATTTTATTGATATTCAAGACATAGGTATCCTATGAAGCTGGAACTAGTTAGATATTGAAGCTTGAGCCTCAGCTAAGCAGATTTTAAGAATTTATGTAAGTTCAAAAGAGCATGGCAACTCTTCCAGATCTGCGAAAAAAAAAAACACGAACAAAGCCAACGAGAAGTCAACTTTGTGATGGTGAATAATGGGGTACCAAGAAGCTAGAAAGTCTGGAATTGATGTTTTGTGTATTAGTGAACACAACTTTACTTGGCCATTTGCATTGATTATTGAAGCAAGATATAGTACATTAATAATTATTGACTTTTGAGCAAAGAAATAAAAAAACAAAGGCCCAAAGGAAAGTTAGAATAACAATGGTGTGCATCATTATTTTTAGAAGTAATGAGAGATAAGGGAGAGAAATAGAAGTGGCAAAGAATAAATTTGGCTCTGAAGTAGATGTTACATTAATACATGTATGAGGTGGTGAGGATTTAGACAAGTTGAAATGGCAGCATGATACAGACATTTGAAAGGGAAAACTGGGAGGACTCAGTAACTTTCTGTGTAGTGAAATATATGAAAAATCCAAGAGCCATGTATTTTCTTTTCTCTATATTTTTAGTATCCAGCACATCATCTGGAACAAAGAAATCATTGGTAAATGTTGCACCTGATGAAGATAATACAAGACAGGAAAAGGAAGGAGTTGAAAAAAGAATCCAGGTTTTTAAAAAACTATCAAGAGTGGCAGATACTGGGGTCATGAGGAGAAAATAGCTTGTTAGAAGAAAGGTGTTTTAATTTGATAAATGTAGGATCTGTGGTGATGGCGAACTATCCAAGTACTTATAAACAACTGAAAGGACTAGAAACTTTGACAATTCATTTATACAAATTGCTTTTTATTTGAAAACCTAGAAGTATTCAGAAACTGATTAAGGCACTACACACTTGGATTAGTATTGATGCTATAACCAAACAAAAGGACTTAATATTCTTAACAATGTTGCTATTGCCAAAAATAATAAAGGAAACAGTTTACATTTAAAAAATCTTAAAATAATCTCGTAATTTTTTACATTGTGATTACATACTATGTCATTTCTTTGAACTTTAGGCACTAGGATAGTGGGAGAACAACGATATACCAAATAGATCAAAGCCATATTAAGAGTAATTTGAAGATATACACTAGAATTTGGAAATAACATTTTATAATATTGATTATGGTTCATAATCTGATGTTTAGATCGAAGACTCTGGGAGAAACCTACAATCATTGTGCTATTTTGACTTTTTGATGCTCAAATCATTAACCATGAGGTCAGAATTACTGTTTTTCATTGTCCTTTCCATATTTTAAGGTTTCAAATGACTTCTTGTATCTAGTTATTATTTTTAAAGCACTACAGACAGTCTTATTTACATAAACAAGATACAATAATAATTAGTATGGTCTCAGAGGAGAGAAACAACATTTCTGAGGCCTATTAATAATGGGGCAGAGAGGAATTCATATTCTTTTGAGGAGCTTGTGAATTTTAAAAAATTACATTTCCCAGACTACATAATTGATAAATAGATATGCAGAGATTAAATTACTTGCAAAAATATAGTGAATCAATGAGAAAACAAGAAATAAACATCCAGTTTTTAGAATCCTACATTCAGCATAAAATCTGGACCATATCATTTCTCCACAGTGACAAATAAAAATTGCTTTAAGCTAGCAAATGTGATTGGCTTTCACGATCAGAAGTCAAAACCTGGGGGAAATCAAATGACCTATTTAAAGACCTGGCCAAAATCTTAATGGTCTCGAAGGCTAAAGGGGATGCCAGATGTATTCCAGGAAAGTTAAAGCCAATCGGTTGCGTTCACCTTTATAAAGCTGCTGGCTCCCAAGCGTCAGGGTATCAGAGGGGCATTTAAGGAAGCCATGCCCTGCTACAGGTTCATACATATTACTGAAATTCTAGGCTTACTCCCATCTTCTCATGGTTTCCATTTACTTTCTGAAAGGATTGTAAATAAGAAACATGCTCACTATGACTGCAGGCGTCTTGTAATCACTGAGATTAACCATTAGGCTCCACATTATGATTTTTTTGGTTCATTTGTTTAAACTGTTATTGCTGTGGAAACAGCCACTGAATCCAGGTAATAATGTGACTGTTGCTTAGTGATCTAGAATTATAATAAAAAAGTAGACATGTATCTTCATCCACTCAATTCGTGTATAGAACTCCTAGTTACCAAATTTACCCCTTGCTTCCTGACAGCCTTCCTTAGCTATGGATAATACTCCTGAGACAAAATACAACCTCCCACTTGTCTCATAATACCTGGCACATAGCTGGAGTTCAGTAAGCGGCAGTAATGAGGGAAGCCGTGTATCCGAGTGGGATCCTTCAGGCTTTGGCTTGAGTCGTAGCTCCCTTGTGTGTCTGCACATGTTCTGTATCCAAGTGTAACCTCCCTGAGTCCCAGTGTTGTAATCTGTAAAACAGAGAAAATAATATCACCTTTGTAGAATTGTTAGGAGGATTATAGAAGAAAAGACCTTAGCATGGTAGGCAGTACTTAGTGAGTGGTAAATGAGTGTCAGGTAATGGAAATCCTAACTATTTGATTAACGCTTTTAGGTAAATAGAGATAACAGGAACTTGGGTTACAAACATGTATTTGTTTCCTAGGACAGCCAGAACAAAAGAGCACAGACTGGGTGGTTGAAACAATTGAAATTGATATTCTTGTGGTTCTGGAGGCTGGAAGTCCAAGATCAAGCTGTCAAGAGGTTTGGTTTCTTCTAAGGCCTCTCCCCTTAGCTTGTAAATGATTGTCTTATTTCTGTGTTCCCAGATGGCCTTTTCTGTGTACACACAGATGCCAGGTGTCTTTGACTCTTTTTTTTTTTTTTTTTGAGACAAAAGTCAGTCTCTGTCACCCAGGCTGGAGTGCAGTGGCACGATCTTGGCTCACTACAAGCTCCGCCTCCTGGGTTCACGCCATTCTACAGGGGCCCGCCACCATGCCCGGCTAATTTTGTTGTATTTTTAGTAGAGACAGGGTTTCACCATGTTAGCCAGGATGGTCTCGATCTCCTGACCTTGTGATCCACCCGCCTTGGCCTACCACAGTGCTGGGATTAGGTGGTGTGAGCCACTGTGCCTGGCCATCTTTGACTCTTTTTATAACTATACCAGTCATATTGGATTATGGCCCCACCCTTAGGACATCATTTAACCTTCATTACTTATTTAAAGGCCCTGTCTCCAAGAACAGTCACACTGGGGGTTATGGCTTCAGCCTATGAATTTTAGGGGAATTCACTTCAGTCTGAAATAGAATGCCATTGTTCAAACATAGTTTTACATTTGAATGTGGAATGGAGGGCCTTGAGAGAAGCCTATACTAATTTCCTAATCACTCTTGTGTTCATACATGATAAATTTTGGGAAACAAATGGTCTCAATTTTACTTGGACTTAGGGACTGGAACATTGGGTAGTTTAATTCCATTGCACAGAAAGGGAATACAGTTTTAAAGAAGAGGGTCTCAAATGTTGAGCATAATAGTCAACTGTGTAGCTGTAGCTTACTTAAAAGGCAGTTGAAGGTTCCACCCAGAGAATATGAGTTCTTGAGCCTGGTCTGTATTTGTTTCCTATGGCTACTATAAAAAAAAAATTACCACAAACAGAATGGCTTAAAATGATGCAAATTTATGATCTTACAGTTCTGGAGATCAGAAGTCTGAAATGAGTCATATGGGCTAAAATCAAGAGTCAGCAGAGCTGCATTCTTTCTGGAGACTCTAGGGAAGAATCCATTTCTTGCCTTTTCTAGCTTCCAGAGGCCAGCTACATTCCTTGACCTGCAGTCCCTTCCACCATCTTCAAAGCTCATCATTTCAACCTGGTACCTGTCTCTTGTAAGGATGCTTGTGATTACATTACGCCCACTAGGATAATCCATGATCATCATCCCATTTAAAGAGTCTCAATTTAACAATAACTGCAGTGTCCTGTGTGCCACGTATGGTAACATATTCACAGGTTCCTGAGATTAAGACACAGACATATGATGTGGTGGGGGGCATTATTCTGTCTACCACAGGGTGTAAGAATCTGTATTTGGGCCAGGCATGGTGGCTCATGCCTGTAATCCCAGCACTTTGGGAGGCCAAGGTGAGTGGATCACCATGTTGGCCAGGCTGGTCAGGAGTTCAAGACCAGCCTGGCCAACATAGTGAAAACCCGTCTCTACTGAAAACACAAAAATTAGCTGGGCGTGGTGGCACCTACCTGTAATCCCAGCTGCACGGGAGGCTGAGGCAGGAGAATCACTTAAACCTAGGAGACGGAGGTTGCAGTGACCTGAGATCATGCCACTACACTACACCACAACCTAGGCAACAGAATGAATCTTTGTCTCAAAAAAAAAAAACAAAAAAAAACACACCCAGAAGTGGAAGAAGCACCTTGTATGTCCTCTCAACATCTCGTGGTAGTCCAGGGTGTGGAATAGAACTACCAGGATTAAGAGCTCCCATGGCATCCCTCAGAATGGCCATTAGAGAGTTACATGCCTGATGAAAACAATAAATCCTATGAAAATTGTTAGTGTTTCTATGTTAGCACTGACTATGAAGGGCACACAGTGATTAACTTTAGGTAAACTGAGCCCACTCTTTTCTCCCCTCTCAGAGAAGGGTCTTATGGGCTTGGAGATTTCTTCTAGCAGGGAAGTCCTTTCCCACCACATGAGCAAGAGAAAACAGCCACCCCAGCCTCACTCAAGCCTCAGTTTAGCCTCAGCTTGAACCCGGGAGGCAGAGGTTGCAGTGAGCCAAGATCACACCAGCTTGGGCAACAAGAGCAAAACTCAAACTCTGTCTCAAAAAAAAAAAAAAAAAAAAAAAGAATCTGTATTTGATGTAAATACAGTAACAGATTTTCCTATTGGTGGACCCTTGGGACCAATGGGAGGCATCAGGGAGCTATCAGGCCGGGCAAGTGTTTCATCTCCAAACTTCTTATTCTCTTCC
This sequence comes from Nomascus leucogenys, assembly GCF_006542625.1. Taxonomy (NCBI): domain Eukaryota; kingdom Metazoa; phylum Chordata; class Mammalia; order Primates; family Hylobatidae; genus Nomascus; species Nomascus leucogenys. The sequence continues at coordinate 49,758,095 of NC_044393.1, forward strand.
TCTTCCCTATTCAAGTTATTACTCCTGTCTTGTGCACATATATGTGTAAGGCAACATTTCATGCCCTGTGAATGACACAAACACTAAACTTTTTAAAAAACTCAATTACTTCCATCATAAACGTTAGTGTGAAAAAAGTAAAATGAGTAGCCTTATATAACAAAATGTAACCAGAGTGCTTAGAATTGTTCACTCAAATAATTTTCAAAAATCCAAAGGAGAAGAGTTCAGTCTATTTGAGGGTATCCTAGAAGAGGTAATATTTGCCATCAATAGGTCTGAATAGGTGTCAGGATTTATTTAGAAGAATTTCTTCCCTGGGCTAAAAGAACACATTGACTAGTGTCTAAAAAGAGGCAAATATGAGGTTATTTCAGCAGCTGATGAGAGGCGGAATTAGGCTGAACATATGGGAGACAAGGTGCTAGTCCTTGAATGTTCACTGCAGATTTGCATGTCTTTCTTAATGCCTTCACTCTCTTCATAACCAAGGCAAAATTATGGCAAATGAGGCTATTGGAAATAAGCTCCCAGTGTATCAAAGACAGAATCTAGATTAGAACTTAGCTTTCTTGGCCCCAGGTAAGTATACATCTGACTGAAAACCTTTTACCTGGTACATAGTGTTGTACGGAAATAGGAAAGACAAATGTAAGACATTTGGAATCATGTTACTATTTTCATCTCCCTCTGGTAAATTTAAATATTAAAAGTAAGACTGCATACAGTGCCTTTTGTGTCTTTCTTTCTTTCTCTCTCTTTCTTTCTTTCTTTCTTTCTTTCTTTCTTTCTTTCTTTCTTTCTTCCTTTATTTCTTTCTTTCTCTTTCTTTCTTTCTCTCTTCTTTCTTTATTTCTTCCTTGAGAGAGAATTTTACTCCGTCACTCAAGATGGAGTTCAGTGGCATCGTTACAGCTCTCTGCAGCCTCGAATTCCTGGGCTCAAATGATTCTCCTGCCTCAGCCTCCAAAGGAGTTGGGACTACAGGAGTATGCCACCACACCCAGCTAAGTTTTTAAACTTTTTGTAGAGACAGAGTATTGCTACATTGCCCTGGCTCATCTCGAACTCCTGACCTCAAGCTATCTCTCATCCTGCCTCAGCCTCCCAATATGCTGAGATTACATCTGTCAGCCACAGTGCCCTGCCCAAAGCCTTTTTGTAAAGAGTGTTTTTCAGATGGAGGACGAAACAGAAAAGGCAGATGACAAGGGGCCAGCAACAGGCAGGGGAAGCAGAGCAGGACTCTGGGGCCAAATTCACCATTTAGTCTAAAAGTTATTCTTCCTCAATCCCATAAATTGCCCTATTTTTTGACATGTATGTGCTATAAATATTTCACTGGAGTGTTTTACAAGAGTTTCTGTTGTTTCTGTATATCCAGAGGGTTATATGTCTCTGAGAGTTTCTTCCTTTGATAAGATGGCTACAAGAAGCAAACAAAAATCTATGTAATTTCCTTTTGTAACACACCTTCTACAATATTATAAATAATCTAATCATTGATATTTACTTCAAAATAATATTGGAATATCTCTTCAATAGCTTGATCCATTTCTCTGATACTGTTTTTTTCCTACAGTTTTTACTATCTCACTCAACTTTACCTAAAATTGTGCTGACCACCATTCTTAGTCCTGTTACCTTCAGCCACTTTACACATAAATCATATCCATAGTCACACCACCTGATACCATAGTGATGGTGGACTTTTAGACACTGTGCAGACAGACTCATTCTCCAAATATAGGGCATCTCTAAATTATATTAAAGGAAAATTATTCCACTCTTTGTCATCTATTCTTACCCAACCAACCCCATAACACTATCCATCTCAAAAATATTTGTGTTGTGTGTTTTATTTTCCCATTAGCAAGTCCTGGCTAATCTAACCCTCTATTAATACACAAACAGGGAATCATATCTATTATCTGAAAACCAGCCAATGTCAAAGCCTTCTATTGAAAATGCCAATTATTTTATGCTGTTAGCAGCATTTTGTTAACAAACATTCCTTCATACTTGGCATCTAATTATACTCAGCTTCAGGTATTCTAATACTCTCTACTTGTTTGCTTTTCTTAAATCTTAATATTGATGATTGCAAAGCAATTTGACAATATTGGAACATAGAATTCATTGGTTATTTTCAATTTGGTTGCCATAATTGAATTTTAAAATAATTGGAAGGGAAAGAAAGTTTATTTTTCCCTACTTAAGTATGTGTGATATAGAGAAGGTAAGATATCGTTTGAAAGTTTTATATGGAATTGCCAGTTGAGATGATGGGCTATGAGGCTTTCAGCTGAGATACATTATACCAACCTCCTGAAACTCATCTAAGTGGGAGAGGTCAGCAAGCAACAACCACACCATCTTTAAGTTTCTACATGGAATTAGAGTTGAAGATTTAGGAGTAAAAAAAGTTCTACTGAAAAGTGAAAATTTGATTTATCATTACTAAAGAGGGTTTATTGAGAAATTTGTGGACAAAACAGATGCCTGTGAGAGTTTTTAACAAATTTTTCTCTTTTGATTATTATATCAACTAATAACTGAATATTCCGCTATATCTTCAGTTCACTTTCTGTAATTAGATTCAAGATAAAGTAGGTACCTAGAGGACCCCTAAAAAGTCAGTATTGCAATTTTAATTTGGTTTGAAATTCAAAGACATCTTAATAGACTAAGATTTTAACTTTAATCATTTGAGATTTTGGTTTAACATTATTAATATCCTACAGTACATAAGAACTTTGTATTGCTTTGTCTTAGGCTAATAAGAAAAACAATGAAGCTATGTGTATGTATTATACAATTGACGCAACAGAAGAGATGAAGTTGTGAGGCTCTATAAAGACAAAGGTTTCCAACATATTTTGAAAAGTGGTAGACACTTTAGTTATTACACGGGTCCCATGAGGCATACAAAGGAACCTTGCTGTAAGTAGTTAGTTTGATGCTCACTTTGAGCAGGTATCTTGCCTGCATTCTATCTGAAGATGCACCATTTTGGGTTTTAGCACTAAGTATAGTAGTAATTCTATAATTGAAAAATTTTCTGTTACCTGCTTTTCATCTTTATTTTTGGTATTATATTATGGGATGTAATGGATTTTGGTAAAGTATTGGTTAAAATAAGTTAAAAGTTAGAAAAATAATACTGCTAATGACAATGATTTGCAGAACATATTGATATAGAATATATAAATACATGTTTCTAGGCTGTAGTTACCAAAACAGCATGGTATTGGTATAAAAATAGGGATATGGAGCAATGGAACAGAACAGAGAACCCAGAAATAAAGCCAAATACATATAGTCAACTGATCTTTGGCAAAGCAAACAAAAACATAAATTAGGGAAAGGACACACTATTTGATAAGTGATGCTGGGAAAAGTGGCAAGCCACATGCAGAAGAATATAATTGGATTCCTATTACCTTATAAAAAAATTCAACTCTTGATGGATCAAAGACTGAAATCTAAAACCTGAAACTATAAAAATTCTAGAAGATAATGTTGGAAAAACTCTTCTAGACATTGGCATAGGCAAAGAATTCATGACGAAGACCCCAAAAGCAAACACAACAAAAACAAAAATAAATAAATGGGACTGAATTAAACTAAAAAGCTTTTGTACAGAAAAAGAAATAATAATCAGAGTAAACAGACAACCCACAGAAAGGGTGAAAATATTTGCAAACTACACATCCAACAAGGACTAATAAGCAGAATCTACAAGGAACTACAGTGAATCATCAAGAAAAAGCAAACATCCCATCAAAAAGTGGACAAAGGACATGAATGAACATTTCCCAAAAGAATATATACAAATGGCCAACAAACATAGGAAAAAATGCTCAGCATCACTAATCATCAGGGAAATGCAATTTAAAACCAGAATGAGATACCACCGTACTCCTGCAAGAATGGCCATTATTAAAAAGTTAAAAAACAATACATGTTGGTGTGAATGTGAAGAAAAGGGAATGCTTATACACTGTTGGTGGGAATGTTAATTAGTAAAACCTCTCTGAAAAACAATATAATAATTGCTCACAGAGCTAAAAGTATATCTACTATTCAATCTAGCAATCCCACTACTGAGTATCTACCCAAAGGAAAAGAAGTTATTATACAAAAAAGACACTTACACCCATATGTTTATAGCAGCAAAATTCATAATTGCAAAGATGTGGAACCAACCTAAGTGCCCATTAACTAATGAATGGATAAAGGAAATGTAGTATATATACATCATGGAGTACTACTCAGCTATTAAAATGAACGAAATAATGTCTATTGCAGCATCTTGGATGGATCTGGAGATCATTATTCTAAGTGAAGTAGTACAGGAAAACCAAAAACTATATGTTCTGACTTATAAGTGGGAGCTAAGCTATGAGTAAGCAAAGGCACACAGAGTGATATGATGGACTTTAGGGACTCAGAAGGGGGAGAGTGGGAGGAGGGCTAGGGATAAAAAATTATACATTAGTTACAATGTATACTACTTGGGTGAAGGGTACAATAAAATCTCAGAATTCATCACTATATAATTCACCGATATATGATAAAATCACTTATACCCCAAAAACTATTGAAATAAATTTTTAAAAAGCCAGTGTGAGTGATCTACCTTCAGCAAGATATTACCATTTATCACATTAAATTAATATTCTTAATTTGAATTGTATTGGGTTTTAAAGTATTATTTGTATTTATTTTGTAACTTTGTTGTGGTTTACAGTCATAAAATGTTTTATAAAAGCTAGAGGAAAAATGAATTTATATCTGGTTTTATGTTTACACATATTTACGTAATATTATACTAAATATAATTTAAGAGAACGCTGGAGACCTGTACGCATTTTTTTTATTTGAAAGGGTACAGCTATCATTCAAATTTGTGTAACGCTGAAATAGACATCGTAATAGAAATAAATGATTTTAACTAGATTTTCATCAAAGTTATATATCGAATTTAAATCCAAGAAAGTTTAAAAATTAAAAAATTCAAAAACAAAAGACATGCTACAATACTATTGTAATTGAAGCAGTTTTTTGTTAGTCCTGGTTGCATAACTTCCATGAAAGGAAAGCAATAAGGTACAATGGAAATAACATCAAATTTAGAGTTAGCAAACCCAAGTTCAAATTCAGGCTCTAACATTTCTCAGCTTGACAGAGCTTCAGTTTCCTCAACGTAAAATGCAGGTAACCATATTTAACTTTATCAGAAATTATTATAAGGATGATCCCACAAAATAATGAATGTCAAAGTACTTAATAAGGAATCCAGCACTCTTCAGATACATATTAGTATTTATCACGTCCTCTGGGTATCTCTGTCAAAAGTGGAAAAGGTTTGTGTGCCATTATTCACAGCTTCCTACCTACTCCTTCTTGGAGCAGTAGTAAGTGTTTACAGTATAGATGAAACCTGTGTTAATTTAATCTTGATGTTATCATTCAGTCTCTTAACACTCACTAGCCATGTTGGCCACTCAGCCCAGAACCGATGAATTGGGAGAAAGAACAATACGAACAGCACTGATTTTAAAAACCAGGAGATGTTGGGCCCTGCTTTTGGGAGATCTTCCAACCTTACTCTCCCCTAAATTACCTCCTCTATGAAGACTTTGTCTTCCCTTTGCTATACTGACTGAATTCTTCCTTTCACAGCACCTTTCCTAGAGAGCTAAATGATCACTTAACACCTTGCATTGTGACTAGCCTAGTACCTGCTCCATGATCCTCATCCCTGCTCCTTCTATAAATTTATCTGGAATGAATGAATGAATGAATGTGTGAGTGAATGAATGAATGAATGAATGGGTGACTTTCTTCAAGACTAGTGTTCCATAATCCAACAGATACCCAAGCTACGTTTTGGCTTGGTTAATTAACTTCTGTGAGCTTCTGTTTCCTTTACCTTTTATTGTTTTGAAAATATCATCAAAAGCACTTAGTACAGTCTCTAGCACATGGCACATGAAGGTCATGAGTGAAAATTAGTTAATAATAATAATAGTTAACAACATTTGAAATTTTTATATTCATTAACTCATTTAATCGTCACCACAATTCAACGACGTAGGGCACTGTTGTTGATCTCATCTTACAAATGAGGAGACTGATGTATTGCGAGATGAAGTAGACGCTTGACTCTCAATGTTGGAAAATTATCTGGATGCAATTATGTGATGCATGTGATGTGAATGCGTGGGTGCTTCTTAGCCGCGGCATCCTTATGCAGTGCACAAATGACATAATCAGTTGCGGCAGCATTGCACCTGCAAAAGAAAAGCTGAATAATCCTCATTCTTCAGGTTTCTTAGAAAATATCCTTATTAGAGTTAATTACCAGGAAAAGGCGAAAATAAAAAGAAATAAAAAAATCCAAGTATTTTTTCTTCTTTTCTTCCTTATTTTAGAGACAGGGTCTCACTCTGTCACTCAGGCTAGACTATACAATGGTGCTGTCATAGCTCACTGAAGCCTGGGCTCAAGTTACACTCCCGCCTTAGCCTCCAGAGTAGCTAGGATCACAGGTGCCCACCACTATGGCCAGCTAATTTTTTTTTTTTTTTGTAGAGAGGGTCTAACAAAGTGAGGGGGTCTCACTTTTTTACTCAGTCTGGCCTTGAACTCCTGGCTTCAACTGATCCTCGCATCTTGGCCTCCCAAAGTGCTGAGATTACAAGTGTGAGCCACCATGCCTAGCCCATTTTCTTAACCTAACAGAACTCCAAAAATAAATAACCGTGAGACTAATTCTAAAATGAGTACAAATGTGTAAATTGCATGATTATGGCAGACATTTGTCAGCTAATTTGGCAAACTAGCCCAGTGATGTTTTACAAGAAATGTGCAGCATTTCATTGCTGACACCCAGCAAGATTTTCATTTCACACCTTTATCTTCTTGCTCTGAAACCTCTTTCATTATTATGACTAAGTTCACATTAACATTGCCTTCTGAATTTTTCATTTAATACTATAATATATGTGGTCTTTTACTAGTATGTCATTTTGCGTCTTTAAAGTTCTGTGACCTACTCTGTTAAAGCAGTGAGACATTTTCTGCAAGCATCGTATTTAAAGCATCCCTATTGAAATGGCTATCATTATAATTGCCATCTGTCACCACTAAGCAACCTTAAACTAGTTCTTTCTCAGGGTCAGTTGTAATAAATATAATTGCAATTCATGACAGGTTACTCTGTTGTGTGAATAGAGATGGAGAATAAATGGAGATGGATTTAATAATCCTGAAGGTTGCATTACATTTCTAACCAAAGTGGTAAAAAACATTATCTGTTAATCACATTTGGAGTACTAGATTTGATATTATGAATGAATTTTAAGACAGTTCCCAATTTATGATGATTCAACTTAAGATTTTTGGATGGCATGATGGTGCAAACGTGATACACACTCAGTAGAAACTGTTTTTCACTTTCAGTACATTAGTCAATAAATTACATAAGGTATTCAACATTTTATTATAAAATAGTCTTCGTGTTATATGATTTTACCCAACTGTAGGCTAATGTAAGTGTTCTGAGCACATTTGAAGTGACCTAGGCTCGTGGTGGCTCACGCCTGTAATCCCAGCACTTTGAGAGGCCGCAGGTGGATCACTGGAGGTCAGGAGTTTGAGGCCAGCCTGGCCAACATGGTGAAACCCCGTTTCTACTAAAAATACAAAAATTAGCTGAGCGTGGTGGTGCCTGCCTGTAATCCCAGCTACTCGGGAGGCTGAGGTGGAAGAAGCGCTGGAACTCGAGAGGCGGAGGTTGCAGTGAGCCGACATCACGCCACTGCATTCCAGCCTGGGAGACAGAGTGAGAATCCATCTCAAAAAATAAAGTAGCCTAGGCTAAGCTATGGTGTTTAGTATGTTAGATGTATTAGTGCATTTTCAACTAAGGAAATTTTCAACTTATGATGATAGGTTTATGGGGATGTAACCCCATCATAAGTTAGGAGAATCTGGACTAACACAGAGTATTAATTTTAAGTATAATTACAAATCAAATTGAATAAATTTACCTTTACCATGTATGACTGTTTTCTCAAAAGCCTGTTTAATGAATGCATCCTTGCATTTTCAGAGATGGAGCAGAATAGTATAATGTTGAAAACAAGGCACTATTTCAGCTTGTTCCTGATCAGGGAGTTCCCCTGTAGCATATTTGTAATTCCATTCTTATTAGATAAGGATGATGATACAAGTAAGTTAATATAAAAGAAAAGCAGGATCACAGTGACAGTGACACTGTGTTTTACAACTTAGAGTTTTTATTTCAAAATAAAATGTTTTCAAAAGTTTAACATTCAAATGAGTTGAAGCAGAGTATATCTTGTAGCAAAAACACACTGCTTTGTTTGTAATGTTATTATCTGAACTATAAATAGTGTAGCATACGCAGGGGTACTTTTTGAGATGTCTGGTAAGGAAGATTACACCCCCAAGAAAGTTACCAGTAAAAGCTAAACCAACACTAAGTATGCTGAAAGCCATATAATATGTGAATCCTGGAGTTTCTGGGTGAAAAAAAAGGAGAGAGGTTGGTTCAGTTTCAGAGATATAGACCAATGGAACAGAACAGAGCCCTCAGAAATAATGCCGCGTATCTACAACTATCTGATCTTTGACAAACCTGACAAAAACAAGAAATGGGGAAAGGATTCCCTATTTAATAAATGGTGCTGGGAAAACTGGCTAGCCATATACAGAAAGCTGAAACTGGATCCCTTCCTTACACCTTATACAAAAATTAATTCAAGATGGATTAAAGACTTACATGTTAGACCTAAAACCATAAAAACTCTAGAAGAAAACCTAGGCAATACCATTCAGGACATAGGCATGGGCAAGGACTTCATGTCTAAAACACCAAAAGCAATGGCAACAAAAGCCAAAATTGACAAATGGGATCTAATTAAACTAAAGAGCATCTGCACAGCAAAAGAAACCACCATCAGAGTGAACAGGCAACCTACAGAAGGGAAGAAAATTTTTGCAACCTACTCATCTGACAAAGGGCTAATAACCAGAATCTACAATGAACTCAAACAATTACAAGAAAAAAACAAACAACCCCATCAAAAAGTGGGCGAAGGATATGAACAGACACTTCTCAAAAGAAGACATTTATGCAGCCAAAAAACACATGAAAAAATGCTCATCATAACTAGCCATCAGAGAAATGCAAATCAAAACCACAATGAGATACCATCTCACACCAATTAGAATGGCCATCATTAAAAAGTCAGGAAACAACAGGTGCTGGAGAGGATTTGGAGAAATAGGTACACTTTTACACTGTTGGTGGGACTGTAAACTAGTTCAACCATTGTGGAAGTCAGTGTGGCGATTCCTCAGGGATCTAGAACTAGAAATACCATTTGACCCAGCCATCCCATTACTGGGTATATACCCAAAGGATTATAAATCATGCTACTATAAAGACACATGCCCACATATGTTTATTGTGGCACTATTCACAATAGCAAAGACTTGAAACCAAGCCAAATGTCCAACAATGATAGACTGGATTAAGAAAATGTGGCACATATACACCATGGAATATTATGCAGCCATAAAAAATGATGAGTTCATGTCCTTTGTAGGGACATGGATGAAGCTGGAAACCATCATTCTCAGCAAACTATCGCAAGGACAAAAAACCAAACACCGCATGTTCTCACTCATAGGTGGGAATTGAACAATGAGAACACATGGACACAGGAAGGGGAACATCACACACCGGGGACTGTTGTGGGGTAGAAGGAAGGGGGAGGGATAGCATTAGGAGATATACCTAATGCTAAATGACCAGTTAATGGGTGCAGCACACCAACATGGCACATGTATATATTTGTAACAAACCTGCACGTTGTGCACATGTATCCTAAAATTTAAAGTATAATAATAATAATAAATTAATATATACAAAATATTTTTTAAAAAAGTTTGGGGGACATTGTAAATGGGCACAACTGGTGTTTAGCCAAAAAAGGGAGATGAGAAAGATAAGAACATTTTTTCAAAAAAGAAGTGATTTAGTTAGAACTCTTTCAGGCCCCTATGAATGAAACCCAACTCAAAGTAGACTATTAAAAATTTAAAAAGGAATTTGTAAGTCTCTGGCTTCAGGCATACCGAGATCCAGGACTGATACTATGTCATGGCTCTGTCACTGTATCTCTCCTCTTTCGGCTCGACTTTTCTCTACTTCCCTTACTTTGTTGGCTTTATTCTCCCATCACATTGCCTCCATTAGTGTAAATGAGTAAGAGAACTTTAGCTCGTGTTCACACCAAGCAGCCTTGGGAAAGACTGATTACCCCGACTATCTTATATGTACACTCATTTGGGGATTGGATGGGACACACACCTTGATTCACAGTCCCACCATAACCATATAAATGGGAAAGAATTCCCAAAGGAATACAACCAGGAGTCTGGGAAGCATTCTAGGAGGAAACGAAGTAGTGTCTACCTACTATAAGGGTGAAGAGCTCTGTGATCAGTGAAGCTTTCGTCCCCATTACTTCATCTTCCTCTATTTTTTTAAAGGCACATTTATCCAGCATTAAGATCAGACTATTATGTTTAGCAATCAACTGCATGGGTGCAAAAAGGAAAAAACAAAACTACATTAAAACCCCTTGTTGGAATGCTTTACACTTTTCACAGAACAGAAACTAAAATAACCTGTTATACAATTAGCCACAAATACAGCCCTTAAGTTTTTTTGCCTACGCATATGAGTGTTTTCTAAAACATGTCTTCTTTGTAGCAGCTAGGCACTGCCACCACTATGCTTGGTTGACCCCATAAATCCTTTGTAACCTGTAACTTCCCTGTCACTTCTCTGGCTCTCCTCTTTTGCTAAGCTTTGTTTCCTGGCAGGAATTAAAACCTTCTGTCACTGCCATAGCTACTGCTGCCATTGGAACCACCCCAGCCATCTTAATTTTGTGGCTTGGCAAAGTATTGGCATTGGCCATCATAGGGGCCAGAGCTTCTGCCTCCAAACTTTCCTCCCTTCATGGCTCCAAAATGTAAAGATTGATTGTTGTAATTTCCAAAATCATTGTAGCTTCCACTACCTACAAAATTGCTTTCACTACCACCACCAGAGTCACTTCCACCTCCTCCACTGATACAGCTGTTATAGCTGCCACTCCCACCATAGCCACTGCCCTGGTTTCTATAACCCTGTCTACCACTTCCATAGTGTCTGCTTCCTCCAGAGTAACTAGGACTGCCTCCAACATAACTACCATCGTTATCAAATCCATTATAGCTATCCCCATCAAAGACACCATGACCCCTGAGGTTTCCTCCATGACCAAAGTTGTCATTCCCACTGAAACCACTTCGACAACCACCACCAAAGTTTCCAGAACCATGCCAACCTCTGGCTAGATGAAGCACTAGCCATCTCTTGTTTTGGCAGGGCTTTCCTTACTTCACAGTTGTAGCCATTCACAGTATGGTATATTTCTGAATGACAGTCTTATCCACAGAATCACCGTAGTCAGTGTTTACAGAACCAAAGCCCCTTTTCTTACCACTGCCTCTGTCAGTGATGATTTTAATCAGTTTAATTTTCCCACACTGTTCCAAGTAGTCTCTTAGGTAATGTTCTTCTATGTGTTCTTTAATGGCACCTACAAATCTCTTTTTCACAGTTGGGTGGGTACCTGGTTTGGAGAATCTTCCCTTGAGTTGGCCCTCTTTGCTTCCACAACTCTCCCCTCCACCTTGTGTGGCCTTTAATTCAGGGCTGCATCCACCTCCTCTACAGTGGCATTTGTGACAAACCCAAAGACCCTGGAGGGTTTGAAGTTTGGATCTCTTATTACTACACAACCCATGAGCATTCCCCATTGCTCAAAATAGATCCTCAGATTCTCACGGGTTGTTTCAAAGCTCAAACCCCCAACCCGATGAAGAGCTTCTACAGGTTTTCAGGCTCTTTAGGAGACCGGCTTACACTTGATGGTAGTATAAAGAGAGACTTTAATGATGCAGAAAGCAATAAGCTAAGGAACATTATCTCCATAACTTATGACAATAGGCATTAGCAGATATTTTCATAGGTATAATATCTGGGACAGTAGCCACTCAGTCAGTGTTAGTTTCTGCTTTCTTTTGCTCAGTGAAACAGCTTCTGTGGGAGGTACAGTTCAAAGTACTATATAACTCCGTGATTGACAGCGCAAACTTGGGAGTCAGTAGACCTAAGTTCAAGTCCTGTTTTCCTCTTCTGGCTCTGTGACTTTGGACAAAATAACTACCTTTTCAAATCCTTAGTTTTCTCCTGTATAAAATGAGGATAACTTTTATAATATATTTGAGAACATGAGAAATGAAATTTTAATGTTGTATGTTAAAGCATATCCCAGGCACATAATAGCTGCTCAATAATTGGTAGGAATTTTAATGATTAACTTGTTTTCCTCCTTCAAACCAATGTTCTTAAAAACACTAAACAAATGGTATTTTAGGTTATCTTGGCCTTTCTATATTTTGGCTAAAATAATATAGTCTCACTCGCTTTCTGGTGTTTAGAATTTCTTTAGACATAAATCTTTTCATTCCAATTTTAGAAATGAAGGTGTTAAATCAAATATTTCATTGTAACAGATGCCCTCATGCTAACATACTGTTAATAAAATAATCTACTAAATTGAGCAGCATATCTACTGCTTCTCCATTTTCAAGATTCAGGGGGAAGAACAACAGGACAGTGAAACGGTGAGGGGGTCACAGATGAAAAAGAAAGTGGAAAAAAAAGTGGAGTGAGTTGTGAGTGGACAACAAATAAGAAACTAAAACAAGTAAAATAGTGACTGCTCAATAAATAAATAGTTACCATGTTACAGATGATGAAATAAGCACTTGATGTGCATTATCTCTCTCTTTTTTTTTTTTTTTTTTTTTTGAGATGGAGTCTCACTCTGTTGCCCAGGCTGGAATGCAGTGGTGCGATCTCAGGTCACTGCAACCTCTGCCTCCCGGGTTCAAGTGATTCTCCTGCCTCAGTCTCCTGAGTTGCTGGGATTACAGGCACACCCCACCATGCCTGCCTAATTTTTGTATTTTTGGTAGAGATGGGGTTTCACCATGTTGGTCAGGCTGGTCTCAAACTCCTGATCTCAGGTGATCCACTTGCCTCAGCCTCCCAAAGTGTTGGGATTACAGGCATGAGGCATCACACCTGGCTGCATTATCTCTTTTAATATTCACGGCAAGCCAATAGGGTAGGTATTATCATCCTCATTACAAAAGAGAAAACTGAGGCATAGAGAAGTAAAAATGATTTGACCAAGTTCATGCAGCTGGTAAATGACAGAGCCAAGATTTAGACCGATATCTATCTGATTCATCCTTTAAATTTTACCTCATATTAGCCCTGTTTCCCTTCAAAAAAGATAGAGAAAAAGAGAAGCTGTTTATTGAGGTAAAGTTTCAAAACCCATTATTTGTACTTATCATAGTCTGTAAAGGATGTTCTGTTTTCATTCATACATTGAACACTGTTATTAAAGGATTTCATTTCTTGAATATTTATTAGTTGTGGCACTATTTTATATTATTTCGGAAGACAATAGTTTGCAGTAGCATTCCACAGATTCTTTAAGAGCAAATAGGTAAGTTTTGTTTGGTTGGTGGTTGTTTCCTTCATTCTCTGTTTCTCTTAATGAACATTTCAGCTCAGGAAGAAAGTCAAATGGCTCTATTCTCTCTCCTATCTCTTTTTTAACATACTAATCTCTATTTTATAAAGATATTGGATCATCTGAGGTCAGGAGTTCAAGACCAGCCTGGCCAACATGGGGAAACCCTGTCTCTACTAAAATTACACAAATTAGCCGGGCATGGTGGCAGGCACCTATAATCCCAGCTACTTGAGAGGGTGAGGCAGGAGAATTACTTGAACCTGGGAGGCGGAGGTTGCAGTGGCTGAGGTGGGAGAATTGCTTGAACTCAGGAGGCAGAGGTTGCAGTGAGTCAAGATCACACCATTGTACTCCAGCCTGGGCAACAAGAGCAAGGCTCCATCTCAAAAAAAAAAGTGATATATTAAAATCTTTAATAATTTTGTTTCTCACTAGAAAATATGAAACAAAGTTGTATCAACTCCAGATACAATGAAATCATTTATATAGTTGGTTTATTTGCATGCAGAAGATAATGTGATAAACTATGTATCAACTGAAAAGCGTAATGGGTAATGACTCGTTTCCTTTTTAATAAGTTTCTGGGTCTGTGGATCACTATAACCCTATACATCTATGTACCTTAATTTTCAAGAGTTGACAATGTTTCCCAAGACAGTTTTGTCCTGCATAGTCATAGTTACGTGAACCTAGTTGGTTGGTTTAAAACTTGGTCATTGTCTTAATGAATGACTGATAGTTGGAGAGACATGTGTAGAGGTATGGCTGAGATTTTTTGCCTTGGCTCTGGGTCGTTTCATATTTTATCTGACATAATGATAGTAAAGCAGAGGGGTACAAATAATGCCTCAGAGAATTTAGTATACATTCAAAATGACCCTGATAGGCTGGAGCAATGAGACCAATTCCAGCAAGATGAAAAGCAATAGCAATTAATCAAACATCTACATTTATATGCAGAAATCAATTATATACAGTGATCTCTTTTTAAGTACCGTGGGAATACAAAGTGATATAACTACTGAATACCAACTTTTGAAAGTATGAAAGAGAAAGTAGGATGACTTTATATTACTGGAATGTGAACTCCTCATGAAAGACATTAGAAAACAATTGAAGTTTCTGGAATAAGTAAGTTATGGGGTCAATATGTCATTTTCTTTCAGTAGGATTAATTAGCATAAGGAGAAACCAGAATCAAAGGGTCACTAATGAGGGCTTAGAAATCATGGTGACTAGAATGAAAAAGAAAGAAAAAACTTTCATTAGTATTTTTAATATAAAGAAAATTTATGAGTATTGAAAGAGAGAACTGTCAAAGATTATTGCAAGATCTTTAACCTAAAAACATGGCATTGACAGAGAAGAATGTTGGATAAAGGAGGTGTTTCTAAGGCAAGATGAGTTGATGTGAATGCATTTGCGATACAGTGGCTGGGGGTCATCCCACTGGAATTTACCATGGGATGATACATAAGGCAGAAGTTGAATGTGGAGATTATTGGCTCTGAAATGCTACCTAGCGCCTAAGGAGATGATGGAAATGTCTCCAAAGAATTAAGTAAAAATATTTTTTTAAGAAAAAATAAACAAAAGAAAGGTTCCAAACGTTGAATTCACCTCCTGCTGGAAAGCAGAAAGGATGTAGAACCAAGTAAAGCATACAAGAGCCTAAAGGGAGAAGTCTATTAGAAGGATGGGCTCTCAGAAGTTCACTGAATGGGTTGCTTTTGAAGTCATAATTAATGTAAGCTTTTCTCCATGTTAGGGATCTGTATTTCATTCTAATTTCATTGATAACTTGTATAAGCCATGTTCTGGAGGTAAATTAGCTTATTAGCTAGTATTTAATCAACTGTTTTATTGGTTCTTTTACTCCCTTATTAGCCTGTATTTTTTGCTTTACTAATTGACATTAAAAGCAAAAGTTATAGAAGAAATGTGGGGGAAGTATCCTAGTATTTACTCTGATTAGTAGGTTTCTGATTTTCTTGGCAGAAATGCTGTCAGCTACAACTAACATATTTCAGTATCCTGCCATTCTTCTGGCAACCCTAAACTTACATATTCAGAAGCAATTCATCTGGAGAATGTTGGTAGCCTTTACTTTGTAGTGTAAAATCCAGAGAAGTATATATAAATGGGAGAGAAGTAGTTTCGGTTTTTATTCTTTGGTGAGAAAAGTGAAGCATCAGTGGAGTCCCCCACAATTATATAATATAAACTTTACAATACCATATATAGAACCCTAGTATTTAAATAAAATTCGTAACAACCACTAAATGAGTCATTCAAGTAACAAAAACACTAAGTTCCTACTTATAGTGGTCTTTTCTCTCATCTTCTACTTGTTAGACTCTTCAAACATCTGTTAAATTCACCATGCTTCTGTAAATAGATTAGGACCTAGCTTATGAGAGATCTTTTCCAGAATTATAGTGGCTTATTTAAAATATTTCCAAATCAGACCACATATTTGTAGTACAAGGACTAGTTTATGTGTGTGTATATATAAAGGAATTTTTAGTTGATTTAGGAATGTTACATTGTATGAATCAATATTAATAATATTAAAAGGGACAAAGCATCATTAAGGCCCTCTTATAGTAACTTCAGTACTTCCATCTTGCATGTCATTCCCATTGAAAATGTATTTGCAAATTCCCAATGAACCCTCTTCAATATGTGTAATGTATGCAATGAATATCATTACTAGAAGTTGCCAATTTTAAATATTCCACATGTAACATAGCTTTAAACAGGTGTGTTGCATACATGACTTTTATACCAAAAGATCATAATAAAATTTGTAAATGAAGATAAAAAGGCAATCAGACTACTTTGTGAGGAATACAAGTTAAATATCTTCTCCAGATGTTCCTAAAGTGATGCTCAATCCATTTCATTTTCTCTTCTATGCACCTGTTAGCACAGATAATGTAAGATCTACTCAAAATTAGTTGAGTCACTATATTTAGTAACAAACAAACTTGCTATCAGTTAATGCCTAATTTGAACTCATTTGAATTCAAATTCTGTTCAAATATATAAATCAGAAAAAAATGATTCAGGGCAACACTTACCTTATCGTTAATGCTCTTAATCAGAGAGTTTCTTTTAGTTTCTATGTTTAGCAGCTGCAGATTTTATTTTTTGAAACCCTAGCCTTGTAAAGGAAGCATTTTTTTTGTTTCCTCACACCATAATACATTATAAATAACATACTGTAGATAGCTGAGCCAAGTTCTCTTCTTTCTTGCCCTTCCCTTCGATGTTAGATTAACCCTGTAGAAAGCAGTACAATATTAAGGAATGAGAAGGAGGGATGAGCGTTGGGATTGAAGCTCCTGCTCCTCTCCTCCTTTTCTTTCTAAAGCATCTCCTCCTTTATATGGAGATAACGTCTAGGTTTCCAACTAATATTTCATTTACTGAAAACGTTCTGTCACTTAACAAAAAGAAAGCTTGAAAACTTCGGTTTTTATGAATTTCTTATGTTTTACTTTTCATCCATTTGATGTGATTTTCAGTTTTTTAGCTTGGATTGATTCATCTGAACAAACTTACAATCTTGGCCAGATTGTTCAGGCAAATGGTATTCATTCCCCTTTCTCAAGAGTATGGCTGATGGCACACAACCATGTATTTGTTATTTCTGCTCTGCATGTATAGTGTTTAAAAACACTTGATTCGTACTGTTGCTTTGAAATGCTGTTGCTTTGAAATGCTCTTGCTTTGAAACATGTCTCGGAAAAATAATTATAAACTCACATTCCCTACAAATAATAAATTCAGGTTATGAACTACAACTTATTTGTTAAAAGGAAGAGGTCACTACTGGTTAACTATGCAAATTATTATGTGAAACAGACGGAGAAATTACTTCGCTGATTTCTCCCTGAGAAAATTCATGCCAGTTAAATTTATGCACAGTGAATCTATATATTTATGTATTTTTATAGGGAAAATAAAGCAAGTAAAAACATTTAGAACTGAAACTCTGTGACCACTTGAAATCACACTCACTGCCAGGGGAATACATCATTTCAACTTCTATCTAAAGACTTCTACTTAATTGAATCTACCACTTCTAATTTGTGAGACAATTCAACATGTAAAATAATCTTTGAAGAAGAAGAATAGAAGAATAAGTCATCTTCCTTTGATATCCACCAGTCCTCAAGTCCCTTTCTTAATTGATATATATAAAGAAGCAATGATATCCTGAAGCCAGTTCAGAAGCTGCTTGGGGGAGTAGTCATGGGCCAGTGGAATCAGGGAGAAGGTCATGAGAGGTACGGGCAGTGCAAAATGAAATGTAGCACTTCTAGGAAAAGAACCAAGAAAATGCCTTGGATTTCTGAGACAGAACTTACAAAGTAAATTTTCATTTTAAACAGCACAATTTGGAATGTTATATATACAGCTGAAAGCTATCACCAGAGTTTTCTGCTTTGAAGTACTCAGAGATCTATAAATTATTTATCCCCCTCAAATATGCTGATTAAGTTGAAAGGTATAGTAGCCATGTATTGGAAGTTTAAGTAAAGCTAAGGTTAAAATAATGTCTAGCTTTCTACTAGACGCAATAATGTTCAGCTCTATGTTGATTGCAAACTAGCTTCCTGCAAGTAGGAACGAATGTGGCTATGACATTCAGCAAAAATATACACTTGACAGAAATGACTAAGCTGGTATTTCCTTCCTCCTCCTGTACTACATTATTTCTAGAGTCGAGTGCTCCATTTACAAGGAAGATGACTAGGTGACCATAAAGTGTACACCCAAATAGTGGCATGTTTGCAAGTGCAAAGGAGTTCTATTCATAATGACACCAGAACAAGAGGCATAAATCAGGACGGTCCTGGGTAGCCCAAGGAAGTGAGAACACAGAGGGACCATTTTTCTCAGCCAAGGTCACACAGATAACTGAGTTTGGTAGTCATGGCTATGTCCTACTTATTTCATTGTATGGACTTGCATCGCATTTAATAAAACTAAGTTCCTGTTTCCTTAGTTGGCATCAGTATTTTCAAATTTAGAGACAACAGGTTTCTGTAAGGTTACAATAGAGAACACCTATCGCCTGCATAAAGCAGTCAATAGTTGAATATGGCCATGAGACATTACTGACTCCAAGAGTTATGGCTCATGTTTAGAAATTTATCACATGTATTTCAGGGTTTTACAGTCATGTGTATACACCCCGGTAACTACTCTCTGTACACTATAGTATTGTTAAATGTGCCAGGAAAGGAATTTAGAGAAGCTTTTTAGCTATATATTCATAAGAACAGAATCATTTGTTTTTTCTTTTAAAAGTACCTGTGTAAGTTAGCACTAGCCATTTGAAAGAGGAAATTAATAAGAAGAGGAAAAGTATTGTGTAGTAATAATTTCTGCATACAAATAAAAGCTGAACTCTGTTTTCTGGGAAAGATGCTGTTTCTAGCAATTATAATGAATAATAACATCTAAAAATATACAGTTTCCGGAAGACTTGTACCATTTGTGAAATAAATACCAAAAATGAAATAAGAAGTCGAAAAACTATTTATGACTTCAAACTGTTTAGGATTACCTTTGCAGTGGTCCCTAATTAAAAAAATCATATTATGATTTTGATCACATGCCTGCAGTGTCAGATTTTTTTCCTACAAATTAACACCTAATGTAATTTATTTAAAAGTGAATTATACACACGTGCTCTTGAGAGGTAAATATTCTATTGAAAGGTTTTGGTCTAACTCTAATCTTTAGCTTCATATTAAAATATTGCAGCAAAAATAGTTCAGTTTATTGATTTTCTTAATGGGTTTCTACTCTGCAGAATTTAACAACTATCTATTAGTTGAAGGAAAATGTAAATTTCCATTAAACACTCTAAGATAGAAGCAATTAAGGCTTTATATATATTTAAATTATTTGATTTAAACACCTTTTTTATTTTTTGAAGTCATATGTGCACTTGCTCTTTCATTCAACAAATGTGCTTTGAGTTAGTTTCTTACTGCAAGGCAGTCATTACTCTGGTGCCTGGGTGTATTAGCCCATTTTTGTGTTGTTATAAATCCCTGAGGCTGGGTAATTTATATAGAACAAAGCTTTAATTGGCTCATGGCTCTGCAGGCTGCACAGGCAGCATAGTGCTGGTGTCTTTCTGGTGAGGGCCTCAGGAAGCTTAAAATCATGGTGGAGGCTGAAGAGGGAGCCAGTGTATCACATGGTGACAGGGGGAGCAAGTGAGAGAGAAGGGCGCAGAAACAGGTTCTTAAACAACCAGATATTGGGTGGAGGAACTGAACAAGAAACAAAACACCTTGGTGATAAATGCTAAACCATTCATGAGGGATCTGTCCCCATGATCCAATACCCTCCCACCAGCCTCACCTCCAATATTGGGAGTCACATTTCAACATGAGATTTGGAGGGACACATATCCAAACCACATCCCTGGAATACCGAGGCGAAGGTGTGCACAGTCTAATGGAGCTGTAGGTAATTACGGCAAGGTGATAAGTCCTAGCAGAGCTATGTGAACAGCAGGCTGTTGTACCCTAGAAAAGGAGCAATAGGCTTCCCAGGAAGGATCCTGAAAGTTTAACAGAAAAGTTTCCTGACACTTGAGTTGTGAGTAATAGCCTATCAAATAGGAAATGGGGATAGTACATTCCCTGACTTGCTGATGCACAGGCTTCACCATAACAAGTGTAAGCAACATGTGCTAGAGGGTCCAATAATGTGACGGACCTTGGATATTCTGCTAAGGGGATGAGATGTTATGGGAGCCTTTGCCACTTTTAACTAAGGGAATCTTGTAAGAAAGAAAAGAGAAGCTGAATATCTATTTCCAAATAGGTGAAGAGAATCAAATGATTACTAAAACACTGACGGAAAAGATGAGTGTCCCTTCACCCTTTAGCTCCCCCAGTCTGTTCTCTTCTTCTACCTTGTCTGCAGCAGCTGGTTTTTTTTTGTTGTTTTTTTTTTTTTTTTTGAGACGGAGTCTCGCTCTGTCGTCCAGGCTGGAGTGCAGTGGCACAATCTCAGCTCACTGCAAGCTCCGCCTCCCGGGTTCACACCATTCTCCTGCCTCAGCCTCTCCGAGTAGCTGGGACTACAGGCGCCCGCCACCACGCCTGGCTAATTTAGCAGCTGGTTTTTATCTTGGATTCTTTTAGCCTCAACCGCTTGTCTGCCTCGCTCCTGAGTGGTTCTGTAGAAAATGTCCCTTGCTGATGGGATGCAGAATAATTTGGGATAGGAGAGTCTGAAAGACAATCTGGAACATGGTGTTTTATGCTAAGACCTGCAAGTAGATCCTTGTTCATTTTCCAGTAATGTTGTTTCTTTAAAAAAAAAACAACTTTAAAACATTTAGAATAATACAGAGATATTTTAAATTAATTTTAATAACCAAAATGGCTATAATGCTTAGAATCCTCATAAAATTTATTCCATGTTTTATAAAATTCACTCTAAATGAGTTTAGTAAAATTTGGATTAAAAAACATCTATGAGGAGTCTATTTTTATTTCACCAGCTAAAGAGCTCAGAACAGACCATACATGAGATGGTTATTCATCATGCTTAATTTTAAGGAAATTACCTGACAATTCCCAGCCAGTTTATTAAGTCTGGTTAAGTTTGCCAACTGAATACCCTCAGGAAATGCTGCCACCAGATAGGAGCAGATTTTTCTGAGCATGATGAAGCTAATGACAAGATACTATTATAAGTAAAATTATAAGTATATCTTCTAACAATTAATTTAAGACAGTTAATTGATAGGCTTGTGACTAAAGAACAGAGCACCTTCTATTTCAGAAAATAATTAAGGCATATATAAAAATAATGCTAAATATTGAATTTCTGTTTTAAATTTTTCCTTTGGTAATGTGAATATGACCTTAGAGTTTATCTTGTCTGTCACCAGTTTGAATTCCACCTGTGAATATTCCTTTCCCTTTCTCTGGCCCCAAAGCTTCTATCTGTGAAATGTATTTCTAAGGTTTTCTCTTAAGGTAGACAGGTTTTCTGACCCAGGAATTCTATTGCAAAGGTCATGAACATTTCAGGAGCAGATGCAAACCTGTCCTTCCTCCGCCAACCCTCTTGCACATTCAGCATTGCTAAGGCAGACTTCAAGTAGAGCTGCCCTCCTCCTGGCTTTCAGGAGAGCAGGACGATGGTTTACATAGTTAAGTGCTTTGATGAAAGTCATATACACCAAGTTAATAAAAACGGGAAGCAATTAAGATGCCTTCGGGGAAGAAAAGACCCGTATATCAACAAAACAACAATTTAGACCAAGTAGCTACTGTCAACAAACCTGAAAGCAATATTTAGAATAATGAGAAGAGATTACTGGAATGGGAGGTAGCAGATCTGGGCTTCAGACTCCACTTTGCCACTAACAAGCAGCGTGGCAGTGAGAATAATTACTTAGCTCAAAGTGAGAGTATTTTCTGTGGTTACTTACAATGGATGATACAAATCCAAATGGTATGTATCATGAGTACCTGGATTCCTTTCTTGGTAATGGGGGGCTCTGTGTGTCCTGTAATAACTTAAAGTGACAGTCAAGCATGCTTACAGAATGTTGGTAGATTTGATTGATACTATGATATTCACTTGATCACGGTAGAAGCTATGGCAGCTAACTGTTCTCTCTCTCTAATGGGGGTATTTTCTGAGCAGACAAAATAATTAAATTGAAGCTTGCCACAATTCACAAATCCCTTCCAATTTCAGCCTCTGAAAACCTCCTCTGTTAAAACCAGGGGGCACTGTAACTTTGCCTTATAGTTCAGAGATATTGATCATGAGATATCTACCACCTTGACTCTTGGTAAGCCTGTAACATTCAGCTGGTATTTTGGAGTCTGGTCCAATATCCATTAAAGAGATCAACCTGCAAGACAATATCCTTCATATAGTAAGGAGGAAAGTGTTCTAATCTAAGACAATAAGGAAGGACGAGGAAGGAATCCCTAGGTGGCTTTATTAAATACAGTGTGAAATGCAGGATATTAGAGTCTTCAGTAACACTTAACCTGGAGAAGTCTGAGCAGGTTTGATTTCAGACCCCATTTTTACTGAAGCAGGAAATCTAGAATGGCAGTCCCAGTTTGGATGACTCTACATGCTTGCTAATAAAATAAATACAACAACATGTGAACAAACTGTATGTAAAAGCAAGAAATGCACATAATACCTGAACATTACACATTAGAAAATGAAATTGCTCAAATGATTCAGAAAAAGACATATACTGTTCCATGGTCAGGGCCTCTGAAAGGTAATACAATTCAAGATAGAAATAGTCAAGTCTGACACAAAGGTAAGTTCTCTGATGAATGAAGGTTGAAAGGAGTGTGTGTGTGTATGTGTGTGTGTAAGTGTGTGTAATAGGAGGAGATTATTATTAGCACTGCCCTGGGTAGCAGAATACACGCAATCTTCACTTGGCACAATGTGCATGAATTTCAGTTACCATGGTTTAGTTAAATAGAACTAGTTGCTCAAGAACACCGTTCATTTTATCATGCTCTATGAGATGTGACTAATTGCACAAAGTACAAACTTTGCTAGTAGCTCTTGAGTTCACAGATCACTAAATAAGTAACAGATGAACATCTTGATCAGTGACCAATCATATCACATCTTTCAAAGTCTGTCAGTGACTGATCACTCTGTATCTGTTATTCAGTTCAAGCACAGATAGCAAAACTTAGAGTTGTGTTGCCTTCTGGTCTCTCCGTGATAAACCCATGTGACAATTTATGAAAATAGGTAATCAGACGGTATAACCAATAAAAATGAAAGTGCACCAAATAAATGATGAATAATAGTGCTAGAAGTGAAATTTAAATCAAACGTAAATGGAGTTATGAAAGAAATAGCTCACCATGGGAAGGTTGGCACCGCCACTGTTGGAGACTCTAGCACGCAGCCATGGAAATTTAATGAAGGTGAATTTACTGACAATTAAGGGAAGTGACAAAAAGGATGACAGCCCTGAGGAAGTGATACTGACAAATATTTCATTTTAAAGGAACTCTCAGATATTTCACAACATTGAAAGCACAAAAGATAAAATGTTGGAAGCAGATCCAAACTTAGTCTGTATGACAATCTGCCAAAGCATAGATGATAACTCTGCATTGTAAATTATACAATAAGAAGGCAAGATCTGTTAAAGTTAAGGTTTTTACTAAAAATTATTTTTTTAATTCTCAGTGTTCCCAATGTTTAAAGTTCATGTACTAAATAAATATTAGTTTCAATATCTTACATTTTCTTATACATTCCTATTTATATAGTTTTTAATGTTTTGACAAAAAAATGTAAAGGTCATGGAACAATTGCATTTTTCCCACTGATTATTAAGATTACTTTGCACAGTTTCATCATGCAGTCATTTTTGTAGTCCTGCACTATTATGCAAATAACTCCTGTAATTTTTAAGGGCCTTAATTGTGGGCTGACAAGTACAAGAAAATGGCATTTAAGAGAGAAACATAAAGGTATGCATTTAGAGTCATAGATTGAGCACAAACTTAATATGGGCAAATTGTGTAACATAGATGGTAAGAAGAGTGGTGTGGTTTGGATTATAGCAATAGTCTTGGAGTAGTTTTTTCATTGACATCTGCACTTAGCAGACAATCCTAGCAGTGGAATGTTCCATAGTGGATCTCACATTTAAATAAGACTGCAGAGAAGGAAAATAATTTCATATCCATTATAGTTGAAGAGACTAGAGAAATTGAGGTGTATCTAATTAAAACTATTGATATAAAGAAAGAGGGAGCCAATTTAGCCTGCGTAACTCCTGAGGGCAAACCAGGAGACTAACAGGTGGATGTTCCAGAGACAGACTTTCACTTGGTTGAATATATATATTTGCAAATAGACTTGCCCTAAAATGAAACCAGAGCAATGGAATCATATTGCTGTGCTGATGAGATTTTTTTTTCCAGGTAACTATTCACTGACAGGGATGTCTTTCAGAGATGTAGGCGGGAAGGTGATCCCTGAGGCTGCTTTCAACTAAAAAAAAAATGTATAATTATAGAATGATAGTTACTACAATCTGTAATTGTAGATTATAAGTTACTATACCTCTCTGTGTTGTGTATTAAGAGGTTCTTGGAATTCTGACACAGCATGGAGTACTACTGGCCAAAGATAGGGAGATTTTAGGTCAGAAACACTGGAGTTAAAATCTCTATTTGGGCTGGGCGCAGTGGCTCACACCTGTAATCCCAGCACTTTGGGAGGCTGAGGGGGGCGGATCACGAGGTCAGATCAAGACCATCCTGGCTAACACGATGAAACCCCGTCTCTACTAAAAAATACAAAAAATTAGCCGGGCATGGTGGCAGGCGCCTGTAGTCCCAGCTACTTGGGAGGCTGAGGCAGGAGAATGGCATGAACCTGGGAGGCGGAGCTTGCAGTGAGCCAAGATCGTGACACTGCACTCCAGCCTGGGCAACAGAGCGAGACTCCATCTCAAAAACAAACAAACAAACAAACAAACAAAAGTCTCTATTTGGACAACTGTGTACCCTTGGGAAAGTTACTATCTCCGAGCTTCCCTTTTATCTTCTGTAAAATGCTTGCTTATATTTTTTCTGAGTATTACAAATAACATACCTACCTGATGTTTGTTACTCCTAATTATTGTTGTCTCAAAAAAATAAAGAATTCAGGTAGATTTTGGAGAAAGAAGAATTTTCTAAAATACCAAAAGTGATAATTTATTCTTTCCTTTTCTATATTGCCAAGGTATTTTTGTCTTCAGGTATGAGATATGCATAACAGACATTTGTAATATCTTTATGAAAGTGAAAGGTGCAAAATCATCAGGCTTGTCAAGAGAACACAATTTGGATAAGCAAAAGTAATTTTGAAATGAGTAAAACGTTTCAGATCAAGTTAAAATAATAAGAGATAGATATTTTGAACCAAAACTACAACAACAAAAAGTCTGAGTTAATAATAAGATCATATTTTTAAATTGCCTTATAAATCAAATTATTTTTTGGTTCAATTCCTTGTGATTTTTGTTTGTCTGTTTAATACATCAGAGACTACATGGTATTGACAATTAGGTCATGTATTAGACCATTCTTGCACTGCTATAAAGAAATACCTGAGAAATCCTGGAGGCTGCCGGCATCTGCTTGGCTTCTGGGGAGGCATCAGGGAGATTTTACTGATGGCAGGAGGCAAAGCAGGAGCCAGCACATTACATGGTGAAAGCAGGAACAAGAGGGTGTGGGAGGTACCACACATTTTTAAACAACCAGATCTTGTGAGAACTCATTCATTATCATGAGGACAGTACCAAGCAATGAGGGATCTGCCCCTATGACCCAAATACCTCCCACCAGTCCTCACCTCCAACACTAGAGAACTACATCTCAACATGAGATTTGGGGGTGATATCCAAACTATATTATTCCACCCCTGGCTCCCCAAATCCTAAGTCCTTCTCACACTGCAAAATATAATTATCTCAATAGTCCCCTAAAGCCTTAACTCATTCCAACATTAACTCAAAAGTCCCAAGTCTGAATTCCAAAATCTCAACTGAAATGAATTCCTTTCACCTATGAGCTGTAAAATCAAAACAAGTTATTTCCTTCCAAGATGCAATGTGGGTACAGGCATTGGGTAAACATTCCCATTCCAAAAGAGAGAAATCAACCAAAAGAATGGGGCTATAGGCCCCATGCAAGTTTGAAACCCATCAAGGCAGTCATTAAATCTTAAGGCTCCAAAATAATCTCCTTTGACTCCATGTCCCATATTTAGGGCACACTGCAGCAAGGGGTAGGCTCCCAAGGCCTTGGGCAACTCTGCCTCTGTGGCTTTGCAGGGTTCAGCCCCACCACCCTCTTCTCACAACTCTGTTAGTTAGCACACCAGTGGGGACTCTGTGTGGGGCCTCCAACCTCATATTTTCCTTTCACACTGCCTTAGTAGAATATCTCTGTGAGGGCTCTGCTTCTGCAGCAAGCTTCTGCCTGGGCACCCAGGCTTTCCCATGCATCCTCTGACATCTAGGTGGAGACTGCCAAGTCTTCTTCACTCTTGCTCTCCTACAGACTTAAAACCATGTGGAAACCATGAAGGTTTATGGCTCGCACCCTCTGAAGCAGTGGCCCAAGCTATATCTGGAGCCCTTTGAGCCAAGACTGGGGCCAGATCTGCCAGGATGTGAGTAGCAACCTCCTAGGGTGGCACAGGGCAATTGTGACTTGGTACTGGCCCCTGAAACCATTCAATATTCCTGGGCCTTTGTGATCATACTGGGAGTAGGCACACAGAGTGCAAGAGTGAAGAATGCTTGGTGGCCTCCACCTAGATTTCAGAGGATGTATGAAAAAGCCTGGGTGCCCAGGCAGAAGCCTACCTAGAAGATCTCTGAAATGCCTTTGAGGCACTTTTTCCATATTCTTGGCCATTGGCACTCAGCTCCTTCTTAATTATGCAAATCTCTCTAACAAGTGATTGCTCCACAGCCTGCTTGTATTCCTATTTCAAAAAAGCTTTTTCTTTCCCTGTCACATGGCCAGGCTGCAAATTTTACAAACTTTTTGCTCTGCTTCCTGTTTAAATATAAATTCCAACTCTAAGTTTTATATTTGCTCCTGTATCGAAGTTGGGCTTTTAGAAGCAGTCAGGCTACAACTTGAATGCTTTGCTCCTTAGATATTTCTTCCGCCAGATACCTTAAATTATTACTCTCAAGTTTAAACTTCCACAGATCCATAGGACATGAACATAATGCAGCCAAGCTCTTTGCTAAGGCATAACATGGGTGGCCTTTCCTCTAGTTCCCAATAAGTTCCTCATTTCCATCTGAGACCTTGGCAGCCTGGATTTTATTGGCAAATAACTATCAGAATTCAGTCACAAGCATTTAACTAGTCTCTAAAAAGTTTCAAGGCTTCCCTCGTCTTCCTGTCTTTCAAGCCCTCCAAACCCTTCCGACCTCTGCCTGCCACTCAGTCCCAAAGCTGCTTCCAGATTTTCAAGTATCTTTATAGCAATACCCTACTCCTGGTACCAATTTTCTGTATTAGGCCATTCTTGCATTGCTATAACAAAATAACTGAGACTGGATAGTCTATAAAGAGAGGAGGCTTAATTGGCTCATGGGTCTGCAGGCTGTACAGGAAGCATGGTACTAGCATCTGCTCAGCTTCTAGGGAGGCCTCGGGAGTTTTTACTCATGGCAGCAGGCAAAGAGGGAGCCAGCATGTCACATGACTGAAGCAGGAGCCAAAGAGAGAATAGGGGGCATAGAAGTGCCGCACACTTTTGAACAACCAGATCTTGTGAGTAACTCATTCACTATTGCAAGGACAGCACCAAGCCACAAGGGATCCACCCCTATGATCCAAACACCTCCCACCAAGCCCCACCTCCAACACTGGGGATCACCTCTCACATGAGATTTGGAGGGGATACCCAAAACTATATCAAGTCACTTTTCCCATGAAATTATAAATAAAATCTTCCACTGACAGTTATATGGTAAAATCTAGACAAAATGAATAGAGCAGGGATATACAAAGTTAACATGAGACAAAGTAGCCTTTGGGCAAAACTTGATGGGTAGTATTAACATACATACTGATAGTATGTATTAATCACAATCAGGATTGAGAAAAATATCAAACTGGTAAAACTATTAACTTTCCAACTAGGTATTTCCATCAGATATTTCTACATCTCTGTTGTAGAGACGAATAAATCAGTTTCCATCAGATATTTCTACATCTCTGTTGTAGAGACGAATAAATCAGTTTATCAAAACCAGAATACACATTTCAGTAATATACTAAAATCCTCTTGTTTTGAGTCTGAGCTCACCAAATAATTGTTCTGTGTAGCTTATCAAAGGGTCAAGACCATTTTCTGTTTGACATTGATACCATTCCAAAATAATACATTAACATCTGGTCTTCTGCCTCAGCCTTTGTGAGCTTGATAGGACTAGCCCATTCTTTTAAGAAATGAGACACTCAGCATACTGACAAAATTCAGTTTTCATTTGCAAAGGTGAGGGCCAGCACCTGGTCTGTGGTAGAATCACCTCCAAGGTCACCTCCAGCCCATGTTGTGTCTCAGGAGTCATTCAAATCCTTCCCTAAACACTCTCTGGTGTTGAGAATTGCTCTATTTCTTTGAAACTTCTTAGTCATGTCAGGTATTTTACCTTTTCCATAAAATTCTATGATTAAATCAAGTACTTTGTAATAGTTCTTAGGAGAAATAGAAAACAATTTTTATCTTCCAGAAGTTTAAACCATAGAATTAGAATCTGTGGGTATATACTACAAATGTAAATAATCACAATGAATTTTTATAATAGGATGTAATAGTTAATGCAAATTAGTACTCTACAGTTTAATTATGTAAGTGTTAAGAGGGTGCCCAGTTAAAGAGCAATCAAAGACTAGATGGCCAATGACATTAGACTTTCCAGATAGAGAGGATGATGGTTTGGGTCTGACTTGTTAATATGAAATGCATTTGAGGAGGAAGATGAAGAGATTACCAAATGGAGTATACATAAGAATTTCCATATAAACTCTCAGGTATCACCCTTAACAATTATGATTCATGAGGCGTATTAGTCTTCTGTTGCCACTGTAGCACATTACCACAGATTTAGCAGTTTTCAACAACACAAATTTATTATCTCATAATTTTTGTGGATCACAGATCTAGCTCCTCAACTGATTCTTTTGCTTAGAATGTCACAAGACTCAGATTAAGATGCTTACCACCTGGGATCCTCTCTGGGGCTTCTAGGGGAGAATCCACTTTCAGGTTCATTCAGGTCATTTGCAGAATTCACTTCCATGTGTCTATAGGACCAAGTCCGTGTTTCCTTGCTGGCTGTTGGCTGGAGGTCATTCTTAGAGGCTAGAAGCATCTTTCATTTCTTGGCTCATGGCCTCCTTCTTCTTCAAAGCCAGCAATGGAGATTTGAGTTCATTTCATGCTTCCTATCTCTTTGACTTCTATCTCAACTATCCTGTTCTTACCTGGAGAAAGCTCTCCACTTACTCATGTGATTAGACGGGGCCCACCTGGATATTTGAGGATAATCTCTTTATTTTGGGATCTGGAACCCTAGTTACATCTGCAAAATACCTTTTGCCAAATAACGGAACCTATTCATGGGTCCCAGGGAATCAGGGCATTAATCTCTTTGAAGAGCCATTGTTTGGTCTACCAGAGTAAATTACTCTGATTTCTCTGCTTTGGACCACATTTTGAGAAATGCAGGCACAGAGGCATAAAACTTGGGAACTAAGATTTCAGACATGATAGAAGATGTATTGATTCGCTCTTCTTAAGTGGAAGTCTAGAAGAGTATGAAGCTAGAAAGAAAGAGATCAGAGATTACATGAAACCAAAAAGTGTAGACACTGCATAAGCAAAAACAGTGATGATATTTCTTTCTTAAACACTTAGAGAATACTTGAGTTTATTTGAGATGTATTTATTTTCACCTGGTTGAGAAAAGGTACTTTATATACCTCAGTGTGTAGAAATTATCTTCCTGTGCTCACATCCATATTTGACTAAGTTTGAAATTGTTTCAGGGACTGTTGGGATTGTTACTGTTTGTAAGACTCTTAGTAGGAATTGTTTCCATTCAACAATATGATTTGATTGAGTTGAACTTTTGAGTGATTTCGTTGTGATAATAATATTTTATCATATTTTTCTTCCTGATTCAATTACAAACTTTAACATTTTATTTTAAAATTTATATAAAATTTACCCTTTTTGGTATACAGTTACGTAAGTTTGAAAAATGTATAAAATACGGTAACCACAATGACAATCCTGTTACCTTTCCATCACAAACATACATGCACAAAAATTCCTTCATGCTTCATCTTTGCAATCAATTTTTATTCCCAACCCTAATCCTGGCAAACACTGATTTGTTCCTTATCCCTATTGTCCTTCTCTTTCCGGAATGTCACAATAAATGTAATCAGACAGTGTATAGCCTTTTGAGTCTGGCGTCTTTCACTTAGCATAATACATTTGAGATTCATCCAATTTGCTGCATGTATCAATAGTTAGTTCCTGTATATAATTCCTAAATTTTTGACTGAGATTCATTCTATATTAGACTCCAATTGTTTTTCCTAATAATTTACCCACAGTGGTTTCCTTTCAACAGGCACATTCCAGCATAGTTTTTGTTATAATGCTAAAAGTCTGAATTATGGTTATGTTTTTTTTTCCTTCTTGTAAATTTTGTGTGTGAGTCATACACAAAACTTATTTTGAGAAAAACATGGATTTATTAATGTGTTTAAGCCACCTGTGACTCTGAAAGTCTGCTTAATGCAAGTTTTTAATGTTGAAAAAAAAAACAGGTGAACATTGCAGTATTTTGAAGAGAAGAACTAGAGATATGGTTAAATCTCAATAGTCAACTACAATGGAGAAAACCACTGTCCTAGACAGTCTAAAAAAATGGTTAGTTGGGTTTGTTGCATTATATATGAATTTTGCTCATGTGATAGTTAACATTTTGGTTACGCTAGCATTAAGATTACTTTTAATTCCTAACTGTATAACAGCTGGTGGTAGGACAGAGGCAGCTGAGAAGCAAGTAGGATGGCAGGGAAAATAACAGTTTAAATTTTATGCTTCTATAGATACTCGGCAGAGTGGATAAGCCACATTCAGATAATTGAGATTTGACCAGATGTGAATTTGTTCTCATTAGAATTCATGATTCCAAGCCCTATATGGTGCAAGTAAATTGCTACTGAGCAGGAAACTGGATGCTTGACCTTTTCTGTCTGCTTAATATAAGCATCTCAGTCATAGCTCCATACTTAAAAAATAGACAGTTCCATAAGTCAGTTGTGCAGCTAAAAGAATCATTAATCTTTAAATACAGGATTTTTCATTCTGCACTCTGCTGGGGATTATATAGTGTTTTTCATGTACTGTACCTCAGAGTGTTTTACTAAGCAGGGAAGTATTTTGGACATGTGTGATGAATATGAAACTCTCATAACTGCAGCAAAGGCTGATGCACTCAGAACGATTTGTTAAATCTAAAATCTGTCACTCACGCTTGATGCCTGACATGCAGAAATCAGTGGAGAGCAAAACACGTTGTTTATTTTTCAACAACAATGAATAGAGTTTTCCAAAGAGGAATATTTGCATAAAGAAGTTCACCGATGAATGAAAATCCTTCAAGGATTTAAAGGACAAGAGGTAGGATATAGTGGTACAGGGTAAAACTTTGTATGTTTAGCTGTGCTTACCAAACAGGTGTGGGAGCTTCTGGTAGACAACCAGCAGTGTCACTGATGGGCTTAGGAATAGTACTCTTTTTTGAGATTGCAATGAACCTCACCAAAGAAACAGGAGAAGGTCCTTTCCTCATTCCCTCATAACCTCATGGCTGCTTGGTTATTCCCTAGGCTTTTTTTCCTTTTATTTTCTTTTCTTTTTGTATTTTAAACATTATTTATTTATTTATTTATTTATTTATTTATTTATTTATTTTTGAGATGGAGTCTCGCTCTGTTGCCAGGCTAGAGTGCAGTGGTACGTTCTCTGCTCACTGCAGCCTCCACCTCCCAGGTTCAAGCAATTCTCCTGTCTCAGCCTCCTGAGTAGCTGGGACTACAGGTGCGTGCCACCACGCCCAGCTAGTTTTTGTATTTTTAGTAGAGACGGGGTTTTACCATGTTTGCCAGGCTGGTCTTGATCTCTTTACCTCATGATCTGCCCGTGTTTGCCTCCCAAAGTGCTGGGATTACAGGCGAGAGCCAGCGTGCCCGAACTAAAAATTGTTTTTTATTTAAACAATAAGTAATCATTTTCCATGTCACGTTTGAAGCTCTAGGGAATTAAATGAGATATGGTCCCCATCCCCCCAAAGCTCACAGTCTAGCCACAGACCCCAGAATGTTAGCACATAATTCTAGAACAGTGGCTGATGCTCTGAAGGAAGAAGTATTTAATTTGGCTTAGGTATGACAGGGGGCTCCATACTTGAGGTGTGATTACTTACATTTTGTTGTTTAGAATGGTTTTGCTTTATGAAAAAAATCCCTTTATTCATTTATAACACACATACACAATATGAACTAAAATCTGAAGTGCACAGCTTGATGAACTATAACCAAATGAATACAACCATGTAGCCACCACTTAATCAAGAAATAAAATGCTGGCACAGTGGCTCAGGCCTATAATCCCAGCACCTTAGGAGGCCGAGGCGGGTGGATCATGAGGTCAGGAGATCGAGACCATCCTGGCTAACACAGTGAAATCCCGTCTCTACTAAAAATACAAAAAAAATTAGCCAGGTGTGGTGGCAGGCGCCAGTAGTCCCAGCTACTCGGGAGGCTGAGGCAGAATGGTGTGAACCCAGGAGGCGGAGCTTGCAGTGAGCCGAGATCGTGCCACTGCACTCCAGCCTGGGCGACAGAGCGAGACTCCGTCTCAAAAATAAAAATAAATAAATAAATAAATAAATAAATAAATAAATAAAACGCTGTCAGCTTTCTAGAAAGTCCTGGTGTGCCTCTTTGCAGTCACTGTTCTCTCGGTTTTTATAAATATGACCACATTCCTAATTTCTAACACTAAGAACTAAGTTTGCCTGTTCTTAAAATCTATACGTACACTTCATCCCCTTATGACCCCTTTTTCAATAACAATTTTTAATATTACGCTGGATTAAGATTTATCTGTTCATATTTCTGTTTGCTCGTGTTAGTCTGTGGCTTCTGTACAATCAACCCTATGCTTTACTCATCTGTACACCCCAGAGCTCAGTGGAAAGCCCAGTGTATGGATTACCCTGGATGAAGTGTGCTGCAAGAATGAAAGAACAGTGTAAAAAACAGGGAGCACACTAGGACAGGAACTCATGTGAAAGAGATGCTCCTAGTTGGATAAGAGTCTCACAAAAGTGCTTCTTCATTTTTAAACGCCAGACTAATATTTTAAATTTGCTTAATTGTCTTGGATTATGGATATTATTCTAAGTTCTAAAAAGTAAATCTTTTTTTGTGTCAGCATTCAACAAAAGAAACAGAACCAGTAGGAGGTATGTAGTTTAAGAGCTTGATTGTAAGGAATCAATTTAAGAGATTGTGGGGCCTGGCAAGGCAAGCCTGACATCTATGTGGCAGGACAGGAAGGGCAGACTGGGCCTCTCAGGCGTGGACTGAAACTGCTGCCCACAGGGAAGCCTCAACCCTGCTTAAAAGGCCCTTCAATTGATTGAATCAGAACACCCAGATTATATGGGATCACCTCCTTTACTTAAAAATCAACCGATTATAGACTTTAATTACATCTGCAAAATACCTTCACAGCAACACTTAGATTAGTATTTGACTGAATAATGGGACTGTAGCCTAGCCAAGCCGACACATCAAAAGATCATCGCAATATCCTTTTCTCTCTTTCTTTCTAAAGTAATTAAATCAACTAAAATGTCTTTAAATTGACTGAATATTCATGCTCCACCCTACTTACAAATGATCAGGTTTTTAAAATGTCACTAGAATATAGTGCCTTTGGGTGGGTGAGGAAGATACTTTTTGGATAGAAAGGCAAAATTTATAGAAATAAGCTCTTTCTTAATGAACTAATAAATTTAACATGATTTTAATCAAAACATCTACTAGGTAATTGATACAGTTCTCTAAATGATGCTAAAGTTCAGCAGGAGGAATAAAGGCAGGCAAAGTGTTATGGATTTTGGTAAGAAAGAGATGGAAGGAAAGAAAGTGTAACTGAGCTTAGTGAAATAAAAGATCTAGAATTTGCTTACCGTTTGATTTAGGCAGCAGCTAAAGATCCATTCTTTTAAGGAAGCAATCAAATATACATGCGGAGATTTAGCTTAGGTATATTAATTGTGATCTTATTTTGAAGAGCAAAAAAAGTTGGCAACATCTGAAAGTAAAAAAAAAAAAATCAAATGATTAAATGAATTTTGGTGCATACATGCAAACCACCATGGCACATATACCTATGTAACAAACCTGTACGTTCTGCACATGTATCCCAGAACTTAAAGTAAAATAAAAAATAAATAAATAAAACAAAATAAAATGAAGTCATTAAAATTTATATAATTTCTACAATCATGTTGTAGAAAATATTTATGTCATATACATGTGTTTAAGATAGATTTTTATATGAACAAATGTAAGGTATAAAGCAAAAACACATGCCATAGTCTACTGTGATAAGAAATATATATCATGTATTTCCTAAAATATGTGGTGTATGTGTTTCTGAAAATGTATGATTTAAACTATGAAATATATGATATATATGTTATAAACAGAATTTTGATAATAAAAATGAATTTTAAATAGCTATTAAGTGTTTGGCTGGGAATAAAACTAAACATTGAGCAGATTCAGCCTGTGTTTAACATTAGTCCATTTTCCTTTTTCTTTTTTTCTTTTTTGTGACAGAGTCTTGCTCTATAGCACCTGCTGGAGTGCAGTGGCGCTATCTCGGCTCACTGCAAGCTCCGCCTCCCGGGTTCCCGCCATTCTCCTGCCTCAGCCTCCCAAGTAGCTGGGACTACAGGCGTCCGCCACCATAGGCGCCCGCCACCACCAATTAGCCTGGCTAATTTTTTGTATTTTTAGTGGACACGGGGTTTCACAGTGTTAGCCAGGATGGTCTCGAGCTCCTGACCTCGTAATCCGCCCACCTCGGCCGCCCAAAGTGCTGGGATTACAGGCCTGAGCCACTGCGCCCGGCCCCATTTTCCTTTTTCTAAAACCACCAGCATTAACTTTCTAAAACCACCAGCATTAACTTTAGTAGAGCCCTTCTTACTTTTATCACTGTGATATCACAGTCAGGATAAACAAAGCAACCAGCTGCACAGCCCACCTAGTTCTGGTCTTCAAGCTTAATATAATGATGTTCAGTAAGCAACTGATTATTTTAAATATAAATCACATAGGATAAGTACCTTTGCACGGACGAATCACTGGTAAGGCATATACTTGAGTTTTAAGCATAGTTATCTCTAGGTGGTAGCTATTTCATTTTATTTTACTTATATTCATTTTCTAAATTTGAAAATTAAGTATAATATGTTTTCATAAAGAAAAATATTAATTAAAATAATTTAAAATTAATGAAAGAGCTTTTGCTTTGTCAGATATTAACTATATTCTAAAGCCCCAATAATTAAAACTGTGGTTGCAGGGTTAGACATACAAATCAATGTAACATAATTAATATATGATAAAATGGCATTTTTATCTCAGTAGGAAAAAGATGAGGCATTGGAAAAATGTTACTGAAACAACTGGATAATTTTTTTTTAATGAAATAAAGGTAGATTTTTACCTCCTCTTACCATAGCCAGAATAAAATTTAATGGATTAAAATATTTTGGAAATAACTAAGACACCAAAAGTTAGAAAAAATACCTATGACTATAATGTCAATTGAAATAGCATTCTTAAATTAACATGAACAGCTCAAAAGAAAAATAGCTATATATTTAACTACAAAGAAAAGTAAACTTACACATAATATAATATACGTAATTTAAAAAAAATTTAACTTAAACCATAATCAGGAAAAAATATTCTAGCATATTATTGATACATAAATTACTGTTATGAATCAGTTTTAAGGTTTTAAAAAGTAGAAAATGAATAAAGAGATATACACATTACAAAATACAAATGACTAAGAAAAATGTATTTATATATTATATAATGTATATTAACCTGATTGAAAAACCTGAAAAATATGAAAGGAAACAATGACATATTTTTCACTATTATATTGGCTAAAATATATATGTCTATTTTTTCCTCCCTCTTTGTCTGTCTATCATAGATATATCAGTGTTTGGAAAGTGGAATGAAACAGACATTCTCTCATACTACTGGCCTGACGTTAGTAGGCATATTATGTAAGCAGTTTAGTTATGCTAATCAGATGCTTAGGATTTTGCATTATCTTTGACCACACCGTTCTACTTCTATGGCTAATACTAAAATAATAATAAAGAAGCATAGATAAACCTAAAAAAATAGTAGCAACTTTAATTTATAACAAAAGGGTTTAAATAAGTTGTGATACAAGCATGAAATGGAATAATATGCAGTCATTCAAAGTGATGTTTTAGGAGAAGGATCAATTACAAAAGTGAGAGAAAAACAGCACATACACTATAAGATTCTTCTAAAAAACGTTCACACACATATATGCAAAGAGAAAAGTGTAGAAGGACATATACACAATTATTTATAATAGCTAATTCATGATCTTTCTTTGTTTGGCTAAACAATAGTTTCTAAGTTTTCCAAAATGAACATATATTACCATTTGATAAAGGATTTTAAAAGTTATGCTATGGAATACTATGCAGCCAAAAAAAAGGACAAGATCACATCCTTTGCATCAACATGGATGGAGCTGGAGGCCATTATCCTAAGCGAACTAACACACGAACAGGAAAGCAAATACTGCATGTTCTCACGTATAAGTGGGAGCTAAACATTAAGTACACATGGACAAAAAGAGGGGAAAAATAGACACTGGGACCTACTTAAGGGTGAAGGGAGGGAGGAGGGTGAGAAGAAAAAACTACCCATTGGGTACTATGTTTATTACCTGAGTGGTGAAATAATCTGTACATCCATCCCTTATGACAAGCAATTTACCTATATGACAGACCTTCATGTGTACCCCTGAAGCTAAAATAAAAGTTAAAAATAAAAAATTAAAATAATGTAATAACAATAAAATTTGAAAAGTTACTGAAAATATTAAATTTCAGTGGAATGTGATGTTATTACTTCTAGGTAATGAGTAAAATCTTACAGGTGAATTTAAGACCTCTAATAATTTCCCTTTGGTGTT
Source organism: Nomascus leucogenys (assembly GCF_006542625.1). Lineage (NCBI taxonomy): Eukaryota > Metazoa > Chordata > Mammalia > Primates > Hylobatidae > Nomascus > Nomascus leucogenys. The sequence continues at coordinate 49,795,753 of NC_044393.1, forward strand.
TTTTCTTTCATTTCTTTTTTTTTTATCCTAGGACTTTGTATGATACTCAATATTTGTATTCTTTTGGATAATAGATAAGTCATTGTACTTTGCTCTCATCCTGAAATTGAATTTAATATACTCTCTGGAACTCAGATTTTTGAAACTATTTTCCATAAAATAACACTAATTTTAACTTTTAAATAATTGAAATCGCTAAAGGGAAAGCTTGCATTTAAATTTATTTAATGTTCAAATTATTATTTCAGTCTAACCGTTCCCTAAAGTCTTTCATAGACACGTCTGGCGTGCTGACATTACCCTCTGGAGGCTCAAGAGTAAAGGTCTTTTTAGAAATATGTTCTCTTACATTTTATGCTGAAGTGAAAATATAAACAAATGGTTATTAGAAGCCAGCAACTTCGCACATTCCTTGCTTTGTTCACAACATTGTGCATAACTATAGGAGAACAATCACCCTCCCCTTTCCCCTCTCCTGAGAACACCTTAAGGTTATGGGTCCATTTATTTCATGTCTCAAACACAGACAGGGCTCTGGCTGCCAGACAGATGTTTGAGAAATCTTAATTGTGGTATATGTCAAATATATTGCTTGGATATTTTTTGACTGGCCCGAGCATTCTTGACAGCATTTGGAACAATATACAAAAATTAATTGCAAAGATTTAGACAGGAACAAAGATTAGTATTGCAGTCCTAAGTAAAGGTCTGTTTAAGTAGCCTAACCAGCTCCTCAGCACTCCGAAGTTTTCTTCTCATGTTATCCAAACTCACACACTCCACTGGCAAAACTGAGCTTTTATGAATGCTTTTTACCTCAGCCCTAATAATGGCAAAATAATAAGAGCTAACATTAATGTAGCATACTATGGGTAGTGTCAATGTGTTAAGTGCTGTATGCATTGTACCAGTTAGGACTATGAGATCGACTATAAACGACAGGAAATGTAAAATAACAGTATTGTAAATACAATTATCTCCCATGTGAGAGGAGCAGTTCAGGGCTGATAGTGCTACCACTAAGATACCAGGAAAACCGGCTCCTTTCCCCGTTCACCTTCAGCAAAGTCCTCCCAACCTGTGGTCCAAGGAAGCCGCTTAAGCTCCAACTATTACACACACATTCCAGACTTCAGGAAGGAGGAAGAAAAGAAGAATAAAAATTGTGCCATCAGCTGTTTTTTTTTTTTTTTTTTTTTTTTTGAATCAGGGTCTCACTCTGTCGCCCAGGCTGGAGTGCAGAGGTGCCATCTTGGCTCACTGCAGCCTCCTCCTCCCGGATTCAAGTGATTCTCATGCCTCAGTCTCCCAAGTAGCTGGGACTACAGGCATGTGCCACCATGTCCGGCTAAGTTTTGTAGTTTTGGTAGAGACGGGGTTTCACAACGTTGGTCAGGCTGGTCTCGAACTCCTGACCTCAAGTGATCCGCCCACCTTTGCCTCCCAAATTGCTGGGATTACATGCATAAGCCACCACACCTGGCCCACATCAGCTATTTTTAAGGAATTTTTCTGAAAGTGGTCATGTAACATTTCTGCTTATGTAGATAAAATGCCCCAAACCTGGAAAACGTAATACATCATAGTGTGGATTTTAGGCATCCCTGCAACTAGTTAGAAATTGAGAGTTTTTACTAAGTGATTACTGGTGAAGGTTTTTCCCATATGCAGTACTTCTCAGGGCCTTCACCACGGCCCTTTCAGTAGATACACTTTATTTCTCTTAGCCTCTGTTATCTGCTTTGATTTAGTACCCCTGAGGTTCTATCTCTGTCTTGTGGGAGAGAGTCTTCCTGGGGTCCCCACTGTCTGCCTTTTTCTTGACTGCCTGTACTAACTCTGTGGATTTATGTGATCCTCCATCAGGAATCTTTCTCATTCTGATCCACATCTCAACATAACAGATCCCTCATTATAGCACCCGCTCTGTAGGTTTAAGTAACAGCAAAAAGCAGCACAGTAAATTTGGGCATTACTTTAAATTGTACAAATTTCAATGATATTTTCTGTTTTATGATAAGGAAACAACTGAGAAATAAATGTGCCAGTTTCTCTTTGTACTGAATTATGACTTTGGTCATATTACTTGATATGCCTATGCCTCAGTTTCCTCATCTGTGTAATAGGGATAACTGTAATACCTATATCATAAGGTGACTTTGAGGATTCACTGAGTCAATTCATAGAAAACAGTAACTGGCATATTGAAAGCCTTCAGTGAGGATTAGCTAATAATAATAAGTGTAATTTTAAATATACTAATAATAACGCATTTTTATGTTTTAGATTACTTTGTCATTTTATGGCCTTTATTTAGTGACTATCAGACAAAAAGAAATCTTACTACCTTGGGAGGATTGTTGGGGAGATAACCAATAATATTTACAGAAAATTCACAGCAATATTTTACCCTTAATTAATAAGTCTCTTTTAGAGAATTATGTTCTCCTTAGTTTGGGATCATCTGGAGTTTCTGGCTGTCAGGGAATTCTAAAGCAATTTTGGTGGCTAGTGTAGTAAACTTGGGACTCTGGAGGAAGGGGTAGCAGAAGTGATGCATAGATACAGTTGAGTTGCTGTGTTTGTTTAGGATTTTTTAGAGGTAAAATGATTTTGATGAATTATATTAATAGTTAACTCATTCCTGTTTTTAAGGAAGGCATGAATCACATGAATATTAGATACTATCAGCATCTCGAAGGTTTTAAATTCTTGAAAACATTATAACATTGGCAGGTCTAAATGTTTGTTCTGTGTGTTCGTCAGAACTTCAGAGGAAGCAGATGATGCACCCAAAGGAGTAATGTAGAGTTAAAAGAAGGAAATGCTCTTTGTAAAGACGTAGGCAGGACTAGGCCATGATGTGTGCATATGACACTGAACTCAGGCTGGTGATGCACCCGGGGACTAGCAATAGAAGGAAGCTGTACACAAGGCACTTGAAGGGGCATGGCAGGGAGCAGAGCTAGAAATGGTCATCGTAGTGTGACTTCTTGGCTGGATTTGTGGCTATAGGTAGAACACACCTACTGCCAAAACTTCCTCCTTACTGGGAGGGCACTGGGGAATAACTACCCTCACCTCTTTCTTCCCTCATTCTCATTGGCTACTTCCCATTGGTCTAATTTAATTGAAGCTACAGGACACGAGAATCGCAGCAATGCTTCCCAGCAATGCCTCCCAGCAACACCATATTCAGAGGTCAGGCTCCTAGAGCACAGTGCAGGGTCAGGAAAAGGATAATGGTTATGGGGAGGCCTCAGTGCATAAATAGCACACTTCCATCCTCAGGCTCAGCCCTGCCCCCTGCTCTGGACCTTTTCAACATCCTGAAAAGGTACAGGCATGCCTTATTTTATTGTAGCTAACTCTGTTGCACTTCCCGGATACTGTCATTTTTACAGATTGAAGGTTTGTGGCAACTCTGCCTTGAGCAAAATTATTAGTGCCATTTTTCCAACAGCATGTGCTCACTCACTTCGTGTCTCTGTGTCACATTTTGGTAATTATCACAATATTTCAAACTTTTTTATTATTTTCATATCAATTATGATGATCTGTTATCAGTAACCTTTGGTGTTACTATTGTAATTGTTTTAGATTGCCACAAACCACAGTCATTTAAAGATGGTAAATTTAATCAATAAATGTTGTGTGTTCTGACTGTTCCACAGACTGCCTGTTCTCCATCTTTATCTCACTCTTCTTGGGCCCTCCTAGTCCCTGAGACATAATAATATTGAAATTAGGCCAATAAGTAAGCCTGCAATAGCCTGTAATTTTCAAGTGAAAGGAAGAGTCACATGTCTCTTACTTTAAATCAAAAACTAGAAATGATTAGGCTTAGTGAGGAAGGCTTGTCAAAAGCCAAGGTAGGCAAAAAGCTAGTCCGCTTGCATCAAACAGTTAACCAAGTTGTGGATGCAAAGGAAAAGTTATTGAAAGTAATTAAAAGTGCGACTCCAGTGAACATAGGAATGATAAAGCAATACAACCTTATTGCTGATATAGAGAAATTTGGAATGATCTGGGCAGATTGTCAAACAAGCCACCACACTGCCTTATGTCAAAGGTTAATCCAGAGCAAGCCCTAACTCTCTTCAATTCTATGAAGGCTGAGAGAGGTGAGGAAGCTGCAGATGAAAAGTTGGAAGTTGGCAGAGGTTATCCAGAAGATCTAGCTGAGATCATTGATGAGGGTAGCTACCCAAACAACAGATTTTTAATGTAGGCAAAATAGCTTTCTATTTGAACAGGATGCCATCTAGGACTTTCCTATCTAGAGGGAATTCAAGACCTGGCTTCAAAGATTCGAAGGCCAGACTGACTCTCTTGTTAGGGGCTAATGCAGCTGATGACTTAAAATTGAAGCTAATGCTCATCTGCCATTCCAAAAATTCTAGGCCCTTAAGAATCATGCTAAATCTATTCTACCCATGTTCCATAAATTGAAAAAAAAAGCCTAGATGACAACACACCTGTTTACAACATGGGTACTGAATATTTGAAGCCCGCTGTTGAGACCTACTGTTCAGAAAAATATTCCTTTCAAAATATTATTGCTCATTGACAATACATCTTGTCACCCAAAATCTCTTGTGGAGATGTACAAGGAGATTAATGGGTTTTCATGCCTGCTAACATAACATCTATTCTGCAGCCTATGAATCAAGGAGTAATATTAACTTTCACATCTTGTTATTTAAGAAATACGTCTCCTAAGGCTATAGCTTCCATAGACACTGTTTCCATTAATGGATCTGGGCAAAGTAAACTGAAAACCTTCTGGAGAGGTTTCACCATTCTAAATGTTACTAACAACATTCATAATTCATGGGAGGAGCTCCAAATATTGACATTAACAGTTCAGAAGAAGTTGATTCCAACCCTCATGGATGACTTTGAATGGTTTAATACTTCAGTAAAAGAAATAACTGCAAATGGGTTAGAAATAGCAAAATAACTAGAATTAGAAGTGGAGCCTGAAGATGTGACTGCTTGCTGCAATCTCATGATACAACTTTAATGAAGGAGGAGTTGCTTCTTATTGAAAAGCAAAGAAAGTGGCTTCTTGAGATGGAATCTACTGCTGAAGATGCTGTGAACATTTTTGAAATGACAGCAAAGGATTTAGAATATTTCAAAAACTTAGTTGAGAAAGCAGTAGCAGGGTTTGAAAGGATTTACTTCAATTTTGAAAGAAGTTCTGTGGGAACTATCAAACTTCATCACATGCTACAGAGAAATCTTGTGAAAGAAAGAGTCCATTGATATGCTAAATTTGTTTCTTATTTTAAGAAATTGCCAGGCCAGGTGAGGTGGCTCACACCTGTAATTCCAGCACTTTGGGAGGCTGAGGCAGGCGGGTCACCTGAGGTCAGGAGTTTGAGACCAGCCTGGCCAACTTGGTGAAACCTCGTCTCTACTAAAAATACAAAAATTAGCTGGGCATGTTGGCAGGCACCAGTAGTCCCAGCTACTCGGGAAGCTGAGGTGGGAGAATCACTTGAACCCAGGAGGCAGAGGTTGCAGTGAGCTGAGACCGTGCCATTGCACTCCAGCCTGGGCAACAAGAACAAAACTCCATCTAAAAAAAAAAAGAAACAGAAAAATAAAGAGAAAGAAAAAGACATTGCCACAGCACCCCAACCTTGAGCAACCACCACCCTTATCAGTCATGGAAGTTGAGGCAAGACTCTCTAACCAGCAAGAAGATTGTGGCTTGCTGAAGGCTCAGATGATTGCATTTTTTAGCAATAAAGTATTTCTAATTAAAGTAAGTACATTTTAAAGACATGATGCTATTGCACACTTAATAAGCTACAATGTGGTGTAGACATAACTTTTATATATACACTGGGAAACAAAAAAGTTGTGTGACTTGCTTTATTGCAATATTTGCTTTATTGTGGTGGTCTGGATCTGAACCCACAATATCTCTGAGGTATACCTGTATATATGCTAAAGAATTTCACTCTTTATTTTGGGTTCTGCATCAGATAGGTCTTCTTTTTGAATGCTTCTGACATTGTGCCTCTGGATATTACTGCTAGTTACTCTGAGCCTAGGACTCAGTTTCTCAGAACTGAGCTTCTCCCAGCATGAGTCATTCTTTTTTTTTTAATAGTGTCCTGATTATCAGCTCTGTATATTTTATGTCAATTCCAGAATAAGCCATTGAAGGAACAGAGCCTTAGTTGCCTCATTTATAAAATCTTAGGGTTAGAGCACCTCAAAGATTTAACTAAGAAAATTATTTATAATACCTGATCTAAAGACATAATAATCTTTTGCCAACTATGAGTTTTCTGTATTCATAAATTTATTTCTGTGTAACTTGAAGTCAACTGTGAAAATTTTGTTTTTAATTTAAGTAAATTGTGGGTCACACTTGATACAGAAAACTAGAAAAAAGAGACTGGAAAAGGTTACAAAAGAAGGTAAGAGGAGTGGCTGAAAACATTAGGGGTTGATACAATGATGTCTAGCCTGAAAAGAGATAAAAATAAGGCCAGGTTTACATAGGCCTTAGGAATCAGACATGAGCTTCTGATTTAAAATCAGAAATGCACTGAGAATTTATATACAAAGCCAAAAAGAAAATAATTCTTGGTTTGTGTACTATCTGTAGCAACCTAAAATTTGTTTATAAACATCTGGTTAAAATTAGAGATTGGGGAGATCCTGAAAGATTTCCTAGAAATAAATTGTATATGGAAGTTAATAGCTCTGAATTCATAACTACCCATTTAAGATGTATAAATGGTATTGGTATGTCTTTTGTTGTTGTTGATATTGCTATTGATTTATTTGGGGCCAGGTTAAAAACTTAATCATTTCTAAAGGTTTGTTTGGTCTTTCAAACCTATTTTTCCCATTGGAACTTAAGGTTTTTAATATCAAAATCATAGGATTATTCAAGAACTTTATCCTTGGAACTGATGACAGATACAGTATATCTGTGTCACATGTTCTGAAAATGAATATGTTTTAGGAATTTCACAGGGCATACCAATTAGTAAATCAATCCAACAAAGCCCTGTTGTAGCCAAGCCTCAATCACTTAACTAAACTAAAAATTTTAACTTGCATTATTAGATTAAATGCCTAGCTGAATTTCATAATAGCTTAGAATCTGACTTTTTCTTCCCTCTTTTATTACTGAGAGAAATGCAATGTATATTAACAAAAAATGTGGAACTTCTGAAAAATCTAGTAAAATTTCATTCCTCCTAGTGAATCATGAATGAGCTTCTTTTTTCTTCTGGTTAGCGTAGTGTATATATAGCATGTATCAAAGGCTACTAAGGAAATAAAATTTAATACCATAGTTTACAACAGAATTGGCAAACTGTGGTCCATGAGTCAAATATGGCCTTCTGCTTGTTTTTCTGTGGCCCATGCAATGACGGTGGTTTTCACATTTTTAAATGGCTGAAAAATTTCAAAAGAAGATTACTGTATTGTGACATAAAAAATTACATAACATTCAAATTTGGTGTTCATAAAGTTTTATTGGAACATAGCCATGTCCATTCATCTGTGTATCGTCTATGGCTGCTACAGTGGCAGAGTTCAGTGGCTACCACAGAGACCATATGGCTCTCAAAACCTGAAGGACTTACTGTTTAGCCCTTGGAAGAAAACATTTTCCTACCTCTAGTTTACAGGATTCTAAGAGACATTTCTTCTAAAGAAAGACATATAAAATAGTATTTAAAACATAATATCGCATTATCTATTTAACCTATTAAATCTAATATCTTTTAAAGGCTAATTCCTGTTATCACAACTGCTTATAGTAAGAAATCAATTCTATGTTATGCATTAGTAACAATATAATAATTCCTGACTGTTCAGTTTGTTTAGCCTCAGAAATAATATGCATCAATGGTTAAAATCTTGCCAATACAAAAATTCTGTTTTAGATGAATTTTGTTTGTATCAAAAATATTTCTCTGAAAGAGTTATGATGCTTGGTGTGATGTTTCATTGACTGTTGAAATGTGAGGTTATTTTTAGGGGAAGACTGCTTTCTTCTTTTTGTTGGTGGGGTGGGAGGGCTACAAGCTTCAAGCGGAATTTACTTTCAGTCATAAGGAGCTCGAGAGACAACATAATCAACACTGAAAAATCTTGAAAACTAAGAACCAAGGATAAGAGTTAGCAAATGTGGTCCACTGTGAATAAATGCTGAATAAGAGAACCTAGGAGAAGAAGATAAGAGGTAATAATATCTTTTAAACTTCGCAGCGCTAAAGTATAATGAAAAAGGAAGATCTAAGAGTTTTATAAAGGAAAAAAAAGCTCTTAAATCTTAACACCATAGTGGAACTGCAGTAAGAAGACAAACTAGGTGCTGAGCTGTACACTATTGTGGGAACCGTGTGTGATAAATCATGGAAGTGGTCATAGTGTGAGGGATGAAATTCACCCAATATTTAATACAGTATCAGAATTCACCTTCAATATGATTTTCATGTGGTCCACAGATACCATGGATATAACTCACTATGTAGGTTTAGATTCTGTCTCAAATAGAGAATAAAGTTTTTATTTCTGTGACGGAAGGCTTGAAAACACAACTATGGCCTTGTCATCTATCAGCTGTAATTTCCTGTCTAACAACTAATGATTTTAAATTTAGGCTGCGTGTACTTAATTTAATTCATTCCTTTGTGTATACATGTTGCATGAGCTATGAATTCAGATTTCCTTGTCTCATGTCTATGAAAGCTTTAAGAAAATGTTCTAAGCAAATCAGCTAATATTCTGTGGGATATTTCATCCATCAAGAAATTATTACATTATAAACTAACTATACGACATTCCTCAGGATCCATCTTTTCTTAAATGGTTGAAGAATAGTGTCACTACTCATTATGTCCAGTTACAAATTATGGTATATTATATTATAGAGAGAATTTTTTGTAAAAATCAGGCAAAATACAGATGAAATAAAAGAAAATAAATCCAGGTTAAATAATTTTGTGAGGAGAAAGAAAATACTTATCTATTGTTAATAATAGAATATTATTAATGGCTGTAGGTATTACCTATGCAATTAAATAATTAATTATTCCTTTTGCATAATAGACAAAATACTGGGTAGAATGAACATGAAAAATATCAGCTATAAATTTGAGTTGTTTTAACTAATATTAAATAAATACAGTTTTCTTAAAGGGGAAAATGCAATTGATTCTCAGGCATAAAAATCTTCTATTTTTTAATTTTTTTATGTAGATGTAATTTTCTTTTTTTTAAAATTATACTTTAAGTTCTGGGATACATGTACAGAATGTGCACATGTATAGGTATACCTTACATAGGTATACATGTGCCTTGGTGGTTTCCTGCACACATCAACCCGTCATCTACATTAGGTATTTCTACTAATGCTATCCCTCCCCTAGCCCCCACCTTCTGACAGGCCCTGGTGTGTGATGTTCCCATCCCTGTGACCATGTGTTCTCATTGTTCAGCTCCCACTTATAAGCGAGAACATGCAGTGGTTGTTTTTCTGTTCCTGTGTTAGTTTGCTGAGAATGAGAGTTTCCAGCTTCATCCATGTTCCTGCAAAGGACATGAACTCATCCTTTCTTATGGCTGCGTAGTATTCCATGGTGTATGTGTGCCACATTTTCTTTATCCAGTCTATTTTTGATGGACATTTGGGTTTGTTCAAAGTCTTTGCTATTGTGAATAGTGCTGCAATAAAGATATGTGTGCATGTGTCTTTAGAGTAGCATGATTTATAATCCTTTGGGTATATACCCAGTAATGGGATTGCTAGGTCAAATGGTATTTCTGGTTCTATATCCTTGAGGAATCACCACACTGTCTTCCACAATGGTTGAACTAATTTACACTCCCACTACCAGTGTAAAAACGTTCATATTTCTCTACATCCTCTCCAGCATCTGTTGTTTCCTGACTTTCTAATTATGACCATTTTGACTGGTGTGAGATTGTACCTCATTGTGGTTTTGATTTGCATTTCTCTAATGACCAGTGATGATGAGCTTTTTTTCACGTTTGTTGGCTGCATAAATGTCTTCTTCTGAGAAGTGTCTGTTCATATTCTTCACCCATTTGTTGATGAGGTTGTTTGTCTTTTTCTTGTAAACTTGTTTAAGTTCTTTGTAGATTCTGGATATATTAGATTCTGTCAGATGGATAGATTGCAAAAATTTTCTTCCATTCTGTAGGTTGCCTGCTCACTCTGATGAGAGTTTCTTTTTCTGTAGAGAAACTCTTCAGTTTAATTAGATCCCAGTTGTCAATTTTGGCTTTTGTCACCATTGCTCTTGATGTTTCAGTCATGAAGGCTTTGCCCCTGCCTATGTCCTGAAGGGTATTGCCTGAGTTTTCCCCAGAATGCAAGCCTGGTTCAACATACACAAATCAATAAATGTAATCCATCGCATAAACAGAACCAATGACAAAAACCACATGATTATCCCAATACATGCAGAAAAGGCCTTCAACAAAATTTAGCACCCCTTCATGCTGAAAACTCTCAACAAACTAGGTATTGATGGAACATATCTCAAAATAATAAGAGCTATTTATGACAAACCCACAGCCAGTATCATACTGAATGGGCAAAAGCTGGAAGCATTCTCTTTGAAAACCAGCACAAGACAAGGATGCCCTCTCTCAACACTCCTATTCAACATATTATTGGAAGTTCTGGCCAGGGCAATCAGGCAAGAGAAAGAAAGTATTCAAATATGAAAAGAGGAAGTCAAATTGTCTCTGTTTGCAGATGACATGATTGTATATTTAGAAAATCCCATAATCTCAGCCCCAAATCTCCTTAAGCTGATAAGCAACTTCAGCAAAGTCTCAGGATACAAAATTAATGTGCAAAAATCACAAGCATTCCTATACACCAATAACAGACAGAGAGCCAAATCATGAGTGAACTCCCATTCACAATTGCTACAAAAAGAATAAAATACCTAGGAATACAACTTACAAAGGATATGAAGGACCTCTTCAAGGGGTTGTAGTTCTTCAAGGAGAGCTACTAACCACTGATCAAGGAAATAAAAGAGGACACAAACAAATGGAAAAACATTCCATGCTCATGGAGAGGAAGAATCAATATTGTGAAAATGGCCATACTGCCCAAAGTAATTTATAGATTCAATGCTATCCCTATCAAGCTACCAATGACTTTCTTCACAGAACTGGAAAAAACTACTTTAAATTTAGTATGGAACCAATAAGCCTGTATAGCGAAGATAATCCTAATCCAAAAGAATAAAGTTGGAGGCATCACGCTACCTGATTTCAAACCATACTACAAGGGTACAGTAACCAAAACAGCATGATACTGGTACCAAAACAGAGATATAGACCAATGGAACAGAACAGAGGCCTCAGAAATAACACCACACATCTACAACCATCTGATCTTTGACAAACCTGACAAAAACAAGCAATGGGGAAAGGATTCCCTATTTAATAAATGGTGTTGGGAAAACTGGCTAGCTGTTTGCAGAAAACTGAAACTGGATCCCTTCCTTACACCTTATACAAAAATTAACTCAAGATGAATTAAATACTTAAACGTAGAACCTAAAACCATAAAATCCCTAGAATCTTCCAGTTTTAATCACTTGAGTAACATTTAACACGTGAATATCTATTAACTGCCTTATACTGACTCATTATAAAAGCCTCAACTAAGCATTTGTTAAATGCTCCATAAACTTATGTTTATAATTTTATATTCATTATAAGATACTTATGTAAACATTGCAAAGCCTTCAATGTATAACATTGAATCTATGTTAATGGTGAATGGTGACTACAGGAATGACTTTAAGAAATCTTAAAAACGTCTTATTCCTTCATGGATGAACAATCAGAACTCGTCCAATATTTATCTATGCAGACAGAAGGAGAGCAACCTTCCGTTTTACCAGTAAGGATGTCTCAGAATTTGACTCTAAATTAGTATTTTTAATTTGAATGCAGCCTTTCACTCCTGAATATTCTGTCAAAGTTCTTAGATTTTTATTGAACTGCTGTCTATTGAGGAAACTATCCTGAAATTGCAAATTCCTTGGAATCAAGTAACTATTTTTCTTTTCTTTTTATTTATGAAGGGAAATGGTAGAGTATATCTGATTAATTTTCTTTATTAACAAAGAACTCTAAGGGAAATGGTAGAGTATATCTGATTAATTTTCTTTATTAACAAATAACTCTTATTTCTAGTCCTCAGATACTTGTCAAGTGCCTTAATAAATATTAATATTTATATAATTGAGGAGTTCAACTAAGGGAAATGTGGACTGAAATGTCTGCACCTCTCAGAAATTCCCACACCCTTCCCCTTATCTAGCAGCAGCTAAATAAACTCACTAATAGAATATCTTACATACTTAAAAATGCATACTTTTATTGTTTTATAAAAAGTTTTATAATTACCTGCATTTTAAAGAAATATTTTTATTCTCAGTGTTTTAAATTGGAAGATTTTTTCATTTTGTTCAACAAAATGGGAATAAATTTAGAAAACTACAACAATAAGAAAGCAAGATCACATTTGCAGAATGGCAGAGTAAGAACCACCAAAAATCCACTCCTCCATTAAGCTATGAGAACACTGGAAAAAAATAAATAAATAAAATAGTCAAAATCAACTTTTTCAGAACTCGTAGAACTTACAGCAATTTGAGGAGTATTTATCCAGGAAACATGGCTGAATTCCATAGAGAACAGTGAGTTTTGTGCCATTTTAACATTCCCTAATTCTTCCTGTGTCTGTTTTCTGAGATCTGTATGATATGCTTGAACATTATCAGCTTTACAACTATAGTAACTGTGAAAGTGAGCATCTTAGCATTCATGGTAGAGGGACAGAATTGGTTTGCAGCTTTCCCAAAACCTTGTCCTCAGAGAACTGTCATAATTTGACCTATCAAGAAGCTTTCTAAAAAATTCCATTGTCAGGACTTTTAAAATTTGACCTGACTTAGAGTTCAGTCTGTCCCATCCTTAGGGAGATTTGCTGAAAACAATCACTAGCAATTGTTTAGTATCACAGCTGCCTGAGGGGGCATCAACAAATAGAGATAATGAGAGACAGGCTAAAAACAATTTAAAAGGAAAAGCTGTGGAATGTGATATTTGTAGGAGGTTTTCAAATACTCCAGTATATAAATGGGAGTCTTGGAAGCCACATGCATATGAAGGATTGTTCATGTGCCCAGAAAAGATGTGAGAAAACCCTAATTTCTCATCTCTTGCTACACCTTAGGCTCTGTGTAAGTAGCACATGAAGGCTAAGGCAGTTGTAAACTGCCTGCCATATCATTTAACGTGTGCACAGTTTAAACAAAAAGGCCCTCATGGAAGGCTGGGAAACTTAGTGATTCAAAGAATGTAAGGAAATCTGTGTCCAAGCATTAGCCAACAATTATGCTGACTGATCAGTTGTTAGCAGCCAACAAAGCATAAAGACTTTAAATAATTAGTCCAGGAAAGATACTAAACAAACTAGTCCAGGAAAGATACTCAATGAACCAACAACACCAAACAAGAACAAACTCTGCAGAGGAGGAAGAATGACTTCTAGTGTTGGTGCATTATATTATTTTGAATATCCAATTTTCAACAATAAATTATTATTTATGCAAAGAAATAGGAAAGCATGGCCCAAACAGAGTAAAATTCAGCCAACACAAACTCTTCCTGATGAAGCACAGATATTGGACTTACTAGACAACAGCTTTAAACCAGCTGTTATAAATATGTCCAAAGAACCAAAGGAAACCATATCTAAAGAATTAAAGGAAAGTATAAAAATAATGTCTTGACAAACAGAAGATAACAACAAAAATATATGAATTTTAGAAAAAAGAGTCAAAAATATATTCTCAAGATTAAAAATACAATAACCATAACAAAAAGTTTAGAGAGGGGCTCAGTAGCAGATCTGAACTAGCAGAAGAAAGAACCAGTTAACTTTAAGACAGATACATTGAGAATTTTCAGTCTGAGCAACAGAAAGAGAAAATAATGAAAAACTGTACAGAGACTTAGAAAACTGTGGAAAATCATCAAGCATAGCAACGTACTCACAATGAAAATTCAAAAAGAGAGAAAGGAGAAAAGAATAGAAAGAATATTTGAAGAAATAATGAACTAAAAATTCCCAAACTGTTTAAAGCCAAAGATAAATAACTTGAAAGCAGCAAAAGTGAAGAAACTCATCACATACAAGCAACATGAGTTCTCAATAACATCAACAGATGAGTCTTATCGAAAATCATGAAGCCCAAGAGGTAATGAGATGAAATGTTTAGTGTTCTGAAAGAAAAATCCTATCAAGAATTCAAAATTTAAATTAAAAAATTCAACACTATCTTTTCAAAATAGAGGACAAATTAAGATATTTCAGATAAACAAAAAACAGAATAAGAATTCAACAATATTAGTTGGAGACTCAAATATTCATTTTCAAAAATGGACACAACTTAGTAGAAGATCAGCAAGGATACAGAATAACTCGCTATCATTGTAAATCAAATCAACCTAACAGACATCTATAAACACATCAGAAAATAGCACTAGAATCCACATTCTTTGCAGCGCACATGGAACATTCTTTGTGAAGTTAGGCCACGAAACAAGTATCAGTAAACATTGAAAAACTGAAGTCATTTAACATATTTTCTTAAATACAATGGAATAAAATTATAAATGATTAATAGAGGAAAATTTGGAAAATCTACAACTATGCGATGGAAATTAAACAACACAAACCTAAACAATTAGTGAGTCAAAAAAGAAATCAGAAAGGAAATTATAAAATCCTTCAAAAACAGTTAAATTGAAAACAGAACATACTGAAATGCATGAGATTCAGCTAAAGCAGTGAATAGAGAGAAATCTATAGCTATAAACATATTTGAAAATAAAATAGAACTCAAATCAATAGCCTAATCTTCTACCTTATAAAACTAGAAAAAGGAACAAATTGAACTCAAAGCAATCATAAGAAAGGAACTAATGAACATTAGAGTGCAAATAAGTAAAATGGATAATAGAAAAACAATAGAGATCAAGTACACCAAAAAATTAATTCTTTGAAAAGATTAACAAAATTTGCTAACTTTTAAGTAAACTGACTAAGAGAGAAGACTCAAATTAATAAAATCAAGAGTTAAAAAGGGAGTGTCATTACCAAACTCAAAGATATAAAAAGATTATGAGGGAATGAACAATAGTGTGTTCATGAATTATATAATCAAATAAAATGGACACATTTCTAGAAAGACATATCTTCCCAGAATCACTCAAGAAAACATAGAAAATATGAATAGACTTTTAATGAGTAAATAGATTGAATTATTAAAATCACAAAACTCCCCAAAAAGAGAATTGCAGGCCCAGATGTTTCCACAGATAAATTCCACCAAGCTTTTAAAGAAGAATTAATACCAGTCATTCACAAATTCATCTTAAAAATAGAAGAGGAGGCAAAACTGTCCAAGTTATTTTCTGAGGCTATTACTCTGGTATAATATCCCAACAAATGCATAAAAAATAAAGAAAATTACAGATAAATATCCCTTATGAATATGAACAAAACATCTCAGAAAATACTAGCAAATTTAATCCCACAACATATAAAAAGCATTACACATCATGACCAAGTGGGATTTATCCCAAGAATACAAGGTTGGTTTAACACAGGAAAATTAATCAAATCCATGGAATGCCCTACATTAATAAAAAACAAAACACAAGATAATATTCTCAATAGATGTAGAAAAAGCATTGCACAAAATCTAACACCATCTAATGTCCCAACTGTAAACAAAGTAGAAATAGAAGAGAATACCCTCAACTTAATAAAGCCCAACTATGAAAAAGAAAACAAAAATAATATCATACTTATTGGTGAAAAACTAGTGTTTTCCCCTTAAATCAGTAATAAGACAAATAAGTATGCTCATACCACTTCTATTTTACATTATACTGGAGAGCCCATCAAGAGCATTTAAGCTAAATAAAAAATAAATGGCATCTAGGTTGGAAAGAAAGAAGTAAATCTCTATTAACAAATTACGTGAACTTACATCTTGAAAACCCTTAGGAACACACACACACACACACACACACACACACACACACGATTAGAAATAACAAGTGAATTCAGCAAGCAGAAGATCAATATACAAAAAATCATTTGTACTTTTATATATAATCAATGAACAATTGAAAAAGCAAATTAAAGCAATTTTATTTATAATAGCATCAGATAAAAATACTTGAGTAAATTTAACCAAAATGTACAAAACAAAACGTTGTTGATAAAAAGTAAAGAAGGCCTAAATAACTAGAAAGACAGCCTGTGAGCATGGATTAGAAGACTTAATATTGTTAAGAGGGCAATACCCCCTAACCCCCAAGGGATCTACAGATTCAATAAAATCACTATCAAAATCTCAACAGTCTTTTATGCAGAATTGTAAAAACTGATCCTAAGATACACATGGAGTCTCAGGGGACTCTGAATAACCAAAACCAACTTGAAAAGTAAAAATAAAGTAGCAGAGCTTATAAATTCCAATTTCAGAACTTATTTAAACACTGTGGCAATGGGATAAGGACAGACATATAGAACAATTAAACAAAATTTGGGGTCCAGAAATAAATGCATACACATGTGGTCAATTGATTTTTGACAAGAATGCCAAGATAATTCAATGGGGAAATGAATAACCTTCTCAACAAATGGTTCTGGGACAACTGTGTATCCACACACCAGAGAATGAATTTAGATCCCTTCCTCTAGCCATGTACAAATATAAACTAAAAATGTATCATAAACCTTATATGGAAGAGCTAAAACTCTAAAACACCTAAATGGAAACATAGGTGTAAATCTTTATGACCTTGGATTAGGCAATTGTTTCTTAGATATCACATCAAAAGCACAAGTGACCAAAGAAAAGATAGATATACATGATTTCATCAAAATTAAAACTATTGTGCCTTAAAGAACATTATCAAGAAGGTAAACAGGTAACTCATATAATGGAAGAAAATATTTGCAAATCATATATCTGGTAATGGAGTGGTATTCGGAATATATGAAGGCTTCATACAACTCAACAATAAAAAGACATGTAACTCAATTAACAAATGAGCAAAAATTTGGATAGCCATTTTACCAAGGAAAGTTACCCTGTGACTCAGTAATTCCACTCCTAGAGAGAAATGAAAATATATGTCAACAGAAAACTTGCACATGAATGTTCACAGCAACGTTATTCATAATAGCCAAAAAGTAGGACCAACAGCTAAAATAGTATTACTTTTGAGGCATCAAATTTAATTGCTTCAGTGTTTTGAACTGGCTTTTATGAAGTGTCTATGTCTGAAAGCTCCATTTTTTTCCTTTCATAAACCACTGTCATCCCATATGGAAAAAGTTCTGATATGAGTTACGTAAGAATATTATCCGCTGTTGATACTGGGGACAGGAGAGGAAGAAACAGCACCCTAAACGACTATTTTGAGAATATTTGTTAATTGCACTCTTAGCTTATTTTTTTAACAGTTCATATCCAAGATAATTTTTAGTTAACATAGACTAGCAAGAATTTTATTTTTATTACTGAGCCCCACATTTACAACTGGTGTTTCCCTCCCCAAACTTATTTGTTCATTTATTCAACAAGTACTAACTGAGAAACTTCCATGTGCAATGCATATGCTAGTGATGATGTATAGGTAACCAAAGCCAACATTGTTCTTGCTTTATGGAGCATACACTTTGGCAAGGGAGATAGACAATAATTGAGTATTTAAATACATGAAGGCATAAATAAACACTGCAAAGTAAGCAAATAAAATCACTCCTAGGAGACTTTGTGACAAAGGAACCTGATTGAATTCTTGCATGCCATGGGTTCTTAGGAAATGACCTTTGAACTGAGATGGAGATAGACATTAGTTAATTTAAGCAGAGAGAGGGTAGGAGTAAGAGTGTCCCAGGCTGGTGGCCCCATCCAATGTTTAGAAGGAGATTGATACATAAGAACAATGTGAGAAGGCCCTTGTGTACACTGTCAAATTGGGCATGTAAGCCAGGGGTGGAGTGGGTGATACAGTAGGCAGGGTCATATCTGTGCGGCCGGGTTTAGGACCTTGATTTCTATCCTACGAACAATGGGAAACCATATAGGAACTGTGTGTTTTGGGGAGGATGGGTTGGAGACAGGATCAGATGCAGTTTGGAAAAGTTTCTTTGGCTGCTGTAGACAATGGATTTTAGTGGAGCAATAGTGAATGTGGGAATAATCATTAGGAGACTACTCTAGAGACCAAATAGGAGATGACACAGCGTGGACCGGTGTGGTAACAGACAGAGAGCAGTTGACAGCTTTGAGAGATTTAGGAGAAAATCAAAAGGACTTTTGACTTTTGATGGGTTAGATATTAAGAGTGAAAGAAATGACTCTACAGTGCTTTGTACCTGTCTTATGTAATAGTGACGTTTTGCACTATATGCATCAACTCCTTACCCTCCACACCCATTAGAATATAAGAGCTTTGAAGATAGGCATACTCCTATCTTTTCTGTATAGTGAGGCATATTGCACAGAGAAAATATTCTATACATACTTGATGATACATTAGTTTGAATTAAAAGCCAAAAGAAAGCCTTTAAAAACTATTTAAAACATTTTTCTTCACAACCAATGATTTGGTGCTTCTAGCAGATATTATTATGTCTGAGTAGGACTAAGTAATTATTTATTTTACCTGGTCGTTAAGCAGCAACTGAGGCCAGCAGTTGGATGCAGAGAATATACATAATTTATTGACCCTTATTCAAAAACACAGTGAGCTGCCCAGTATACTTTAACTACATTTAGTTTTATTGCTCCCTAGAGAAACATTTTGTCATTGATCATACATTTCATTTTGGACTGTTGATAAACGAATTTCATTAATACCGAGTCTTTTATGATGTCAATATAAATTTGGAATGTATAAAAACATTAATTCAGCATATGCATCTAAACAGATGCCTCATATAATAGAAATGAACATTAAGGAAGGGTCACTGTGAACATTTGAAGCAGTCAAATAGGTTAAGTAATTATGAGAGAAATGAAATAGTGTCTGAGATCTCAGTCTACAGCTAACATTAAATTGCAAAAAGATGAACTCTGTTGATAAATCATTAGTGCTGGCAATCTCTTCCTCTTTTCTCCTTCCAAAACATAATTATGTTAGTACCTCACTATTTTTAAAGGAGAAGGCTAAAGCCTTAGGTACCAATAATATACCAATAATACATTGTGAAATTATTTTGCCCAGAGGATTGCACCATTTTTTTAATGAGCATACATTTCTGTGTTCTGTACAACACAGATAATGGCTTTAGAAATAAAGTAATGTAAATTTATAGTCAAAAAGTATCAGTAGCTATTGTTATGTTACTAGAGGAATTCTTAGGGCTATTTAGAAATTTTTGAATCTATGAGAATTCTATTGATTATCAGGTTTTCTAGTTTCATGTCTAGACATGTGAGTACCTCAACCATTTGTATCTTGCCAGGGTAAGTTTCGTTTTTGAAAAAAATAGAAATAGCCATAGCTACTTAAGGCACTAACTAATCTATTAGAGCCTGAAAGCACTATCTTCTTTTGTCTTCTCTTCAAATACCTTATCTACCACTTGTGAAGCTGTTTCCTCTTAAATTGTATATGAATATGTCACAGAAAAATATTAAAGTATCATTAGAATTAAAACAATGAATATTTGAATTGTTACAATATTCCCCTTCTTACCCCAGATTCTAGGTGCTTACCATGGCAGCACTTGGATGCACCTCAGTTATGCATAATCAGATAATATTTTAAGCAGAGGAAATATTTGAGATGTTAGAGGTACTAAGTGATTTTACATTATAAACAGCTGAGAAATGAGGAGGGCGTGAGAGAGGAAGAAAAGCTGAATTTTGGACAATGGGGAATTGAGATTGGGAGAAATGAGTTAGGGAACAGCTGCTGTGTAAAGAAAATTATGGTGGGGAGAAAAGAATTCTCAAGATACTAGCTGTGCATTAAAAATGCATTTATCTATGAAAGATTGAGTAAAGAATTGAGGTATTTTAATTATTTTTTTCCTGCATTAACTGTGATTCCATGAATTTAACACCTCACTGAGCTTGGACCACTTGGGGCCCTTGGATTTATTCAGACTACACACACATACACACATTTATATGCATGCAAACTCACACATACACATGGGCTAATGTACCCATTGAGTTGATGACAAATAAAATACGTTTTAAAAAATGTGTTTATTGGCAACAGCTCCCAGCATGAGCGACGCAGAAGACAGGTGATTTCTGCATTTCCAACTGAGGTACCGTGTTCATCTCACAGGGGAGTGCCAGACAGTGGGGGCAGGACAGTGAGTGCAGTGCACCGTGCATGAGCTGAAGCAGGGCGAGGCATCACCTCACCTGGGAAGCACAAGGGGTCAGGGAATTCCCTTTCCTAGTCAAAGAAAGGGGTGACAGACAGCACCTGGAAAATCGGGTCACTCCCACCCTAATACTGTGCTTTTCCAACTGGCTTAACAAACAGCACACCAGGAGATTATATCCCGCACCTGGCTCGGAGGGTCCTACACCCATGGAGCCTCACTCATTGGTAGCACAGCAGTCTGAGATCAAACTGCAAGGCAGTAGCGAGGCTGGGGGAGGGGGGCCGCCATTGCTCAGGCTTGAATAGGTAAACAAAGCAGCCAGGAAGCTCTAACTGGGTGAAGCCCACTACAGCTCAAGGAGGCCTGCCTGCCTCTATAGGCTCCACCTCTGGGGGCAGGGCACAGAAAAACAAAAGGCAGGAATAACCTCTGCAGACTTAAATGTCCCTGTCTGACAGCTTTGAAGAGAGTAGTGGTTCTCGTAGCACGCAGCTTGAGATCTGAGAACAGGCAGACTGCCTCCTCAAGTGGGTCCCTGACCCCCGAGTAGCCTAACTGGGAGGCATCCCCCAGTAGGGGCAGACTGACACCTCACATGGCTGGGTACTACTCTGAGACAAAACTACCAGAGGAAGGCAGCAGCATTTGTGGTTCACTAATATCCACTGTTCTGCAGTCACCGCTGCTGATACCCAGGCAAACAGGGTCTGGAGTGGACCTGCAGTAAACTCCAGCAGACCTGCAGCTGAGGGTCTTGAGTGTTAGAACGAAAACTAACAGAAAGGACATCCACACCAAAAACCCATCTGTACATCACCATCATCAAAGACTAAAGGTAGATATAACCACAAAGATGGGGAAAACACAGAGGAGAAAAACCAGAAACTCTAAAAATCAGAGCGCCTCTCCTCCTCCAAAGGAACACAGCTCCTCACCAGCAATGGAACAAAGCTGGGCAAAGAATGACTTTGACAAGTTGAGAGAGGAAGGCTTCAGAAGATCAAACTACTCCAAGCTAAAGGAGGAAGTTTCAACCAATGGCAAAGAAGTTAAAAACTTTGAAAAAAAATTAGACGAGTGAATAACTAGAATAATCAATGCAGAGAAGTCCTTAAAGGACCTGATGGAGCTGAAAACCATGGTACAAGAACTACATGACGAATGCACAAGCCTCAGTAACCAATGCAATCAACTGGAAGAAGGGGTATCAGCGATGGAAGATGAAATGAATGAAATGAAGCATGAAGAGAAGTTCAGAGAGAAAAGAATAAAAAGAAATGAACAAAGCCTCCAAGAAATATGGGACTATGTGAAAAGACCAAATCTATGTCTAATTGGTGTACCTGAAAGTGATGGGGAGAATGGAACCAAGTTGGAAAACACTCTGCAGGATACTATCTGGGAGAACTTCCCCAATGTAGCAAGGCAGGCCAACATTCAAATTCAGGAAATACAGAGAACGCCACAAAGATATTCCTCGAGAATAGCAACTCCAAGACACATAATTGTCAGATTCACCAAAGTTGAAATGAAGGAAAAAATGTTAAGGGCAGTCAGAGAGAAAGGTCGGGTTACCCACAAAGGGAAGTCCATCAGACTAACAGCTGATCTCTCAGCAGAAACTCTACAAGCCAGAAGAGAGTGGGGACCAATATTCAACATTCTTAAAGAAAAGAATTTTCAACCCAGAATTTCATATCTAGCCAAACTAAGCTTTATAAGCAAAGGAGAAATAAAATCCTTTACAGACAAGCAAATGCTGAGAGATTTTGTCACCACCAGGCCTGCCCTAAAAGAGCTCCTGAAGGAAGCACTAAACATGGAAAGGAACAACCGGTACCAGCCACTGCAAAAACATGCCAAATTGTAAAGACCATCGAGGGTAGGAAGAAACTGCATCAACTAACGAGCTAAATAACCAGCTAACATCATAATGACAGGATCAAATTCACCCATAACAATACTAACCTTAAATGTAAATGGGCTAAATGCTCCAATTAAAAGGCACAGACTGGCAAATTGGATAAAGAGTCAAGACAATCAGTGTGCTGTTTTCAGGAAACCCATCTTGCGTGTAGGAACACACATAGGCTCTAAATAAAGGGATGGAGGAAGATCTACCAAGCAAATGGAAAACATAAAAAGGCAGGGGTTGCAATCCTAGTCTCTGATAAAACAGACTTTAAGCCAATAAAGATCAAAAGAGACAAAGAAGGCCATTACTTAATGGTAAAGGGATCAATTCAACAAGAAGAACTAACTATCCTAAATATATATGCACCCAATACAGGAGCACCCAGATTCATAAAGCAAGTCCTTAGTACCCTACAAAGAGACTTAGACTCCCACACAATAATAATGGGAGACTTTAACACCCCACTGTCAACATTGGAGAGATCAATGAGACAGAAAGTTAACAAGGATATCCAGGAATTGAACTCAGCTCTGCACCAAGCAGACATAATAGACATCTACAGAACTCTCCACCCCAAATCAACAGAATATACATTTTCACCACACCACACCTATTCTAAAATTGACCAATAGTTGGAAGTAAAGCAGTCCTCAGCAAATGTAAAAGAACAGAAATTATAACAAACTGTCTCTCAGACAACAGTGCAATCAAACTAGAACTCAGGATTAAGAAACTCACTCAAAACTGCTCAACTACATGGAAACTGAACAACCTGCTCCTGAATGACTACTGGGTACATAACGAAATGAAGGCAGAAATAAAGATGTTCTTTGAAACCAACAAGAACAAAGACACAACATACCAGAATCTCTGGGACACATTCAAAGCAGTGTGTAGAGGGAAATTTATAGCACTAAATGCCCACAAGAGAAAGCAGGAAACATCTAAAATTAACACCCTAACATCACAGTTAAAGAACTAGAGAAGCAAGAGCAAACACATTCAAAAGCTAGCAGGCAAGAAATAACTAAGATCAGAGCAGAACTGAAGGAAATAGAGACATAAAATACCTTTCAAAAAATCAATGAATGCAGGAGCTGGTTTTTTGAAATGATCAACAAAATTGATGGACCGTTAGCAAGAATAATAAAGAAGAAAAGAGAGAAGAATCAAATAGACGCAATAAAAAATGACAAAGGGGATATCACCACCAATCCCCCAGAAATAAAAACTACCATCAGAGAATACTATAAACACCTCTAAACAAATAAACTAGAAAATCTAGAAGAAATGGATAAATTCCTTGACACATACACTCTCCCAAGACTAAACCAGAAAGAAGTTGAATCTCTGAATAGACCAATAACAGGCTCTGAAATTGAGGCAATAATTAATAGCTTACCAACCAAAACAAGTCCAGGACCAGATGGATTCACAGTCGAATTCTACCAGAGGTACAAGGAGGAGCTGGCACCTTTCCTTCTGAAACTATTCCAGTCAATAGAAAAAGAGGGAATCCTCCCTGAATCATTTTATGAGGAGAGCATCATCCTGATACCAAAGCCTGGCAGAGACACAGCATAAAAAGAGAATTTTAGACCAATATCCTTGATGAACATTGATGCAAAAATCCTCAATAAAATACTGGCAAACCGAATCCAGCAACACATCAAAAAGCTTATGCACCATGATCAAGTGGGCTTCATCCCTGGGATGCAAGGCTGGTTCGACATACGCAAATCAATAAACATAATCCAGCATATAAACAGAACCAAAGACAAAAACCACATGATTATCTCAATAGATGCAGAAAAGGCCTTTGACAAAATTCAACAACCTTCATGCTAAAAACTCTCAATAAATTAGGTATTGATGGGATGTATCTCAAAATAATAAGAGCTATCTATGACAAACCCACAGCCAATATCATACTGAATGGACAAAAACTGGAAGCATTCCCTTTGAAAACTGGCACAAGACAGGTATGCCCTCTGTCACCACTCGTACTGAATATAATGCTGGAAGTTCTGGCCAGAGCAATCAGGCAGGAGAAGGAAATAAAGGGCATTCAATTAGGAAAAGAGGAAGTCAAATTGTCCCTGTTTGCAGATGACATGATTGTATATCTAGAAAACCCCATTGTCTCAGCCCCAAATCTCCTTAAGCTGATTAGCAACTTCAGCAAAGTCTCAGGATACAAAATCAATGTACAAAGTCACAAGCATTCTTGTACACCAATCATAGACAAACAGAGAGCCAAATCATGAGTGAACTCCCATTCACAATTGCTACAAAGAGAATAAAATACCTAGGAATCCAACTTAGAAGGGATGTGAAGGACCTCTTCAAGGAGAACTACAAACCACTCCTCAATGAAATAAAAGAGGATACAAACAAATGGAAGAATATTGCATACTCATGGGTAGGAAGAATCAATATTGTGAAAATAGCTATACTGCCCAAGGTAATTTATAGATTCAATGCCATCCCCATCAAGCTACCAATGACTTTCTTCACAGAATTGGAAAATACTACTTTAAAGTTCATATGGAACCAAAAATGAGCCCGCATTGCCAAGTCAATCCTAAGCCCAAAGAAGAAAGCTGGAGGCATCATGCTACCTGACTTCAAACTATACTACAAGGCTATGGTAACCAAAACAGCATGGTACTGGTACCAAAACAGAGATATAGACCAATGGAATAGAACAGAGCCCTCAGAAATAATGCTGCATGTCTACAACCATCTGATCTTTGACAAACCTGACAAAAAGAAGAAATGGGGAAAGGATTCCCCATTTCATAAATGGTGCCAGGA
Source organism: Nomascus leucogenys (assembly GCF_006542625.1). Classification (NCBI taxonomy): domain Eukaryota; kingdom Metazoa; phylum Chordata; class Mammalia; order Primates; family Hylobatidae; genus Nomascus; species Nomascus leucogenys. Next base: position 49,820,970 of record NC_044393.1, read on the forward strand.
AAACTGGCTAGCCACATGTAGAAAGCTGAAACTGGATCCCTTCCTTACACCTTATACAAAAATTAATTCAAGATGGACTAAAGACTGTCATGTTAGACCTAAAACCATAAAAACCCTAGAAGAAAACCTAGGCAATACCATTCAGGACATAGGCATGGGCAAGGACTTCATGTCTAAAACACCAAAAGCAATGGCAACAAAAGCCAAAATTGACAAATGGGATCTAATTAAACTAAACAGCTTCTGCACAGCAAAAGAAACCACCATCAGAGTGAACAGGCAACATACAGAATGTGAGAAAATTTTTGCAACCTACTCATCTGACAAAGGGCTAATAACCAGAATCTACAATGAACTCAAACAAATTTACAAGAAAAAAACAAATAACCCCATCAAAAAGTGGGCAAAGGATATGAACAGACACTTCTCAAAAGAAGACATTTATGCAGCCAAAAAACACATGAAAAAATGCTCATCATCACTGGCCATCAGAGAAATGCAAATCAAAACCACAGTGAGATACCATCTCACACCAGTTAGAATGGCGATCATTAAAAAGTCAGGAAACAACAGGTGCTGGAGAGGATGTGGAGAAATAGGAACACTTTTCCACTGTTGGTGGAACTGTAAACTAGTTCAACCATTGTGGAAGTCAGTGTGGCAATTCCTCAGGGATCTAGAACTATAAATACCATTTGACCCAGCCATCCCATTACTGGATATATACGCAAAGGATTGTAAATCATGCTACTATAAAGACACATGCACACGTATGTTTATTGCAGCACTATTCCCCATAGCAGAGACTTGGAACCAAGCCAAATGTCCAACAACTATAGATTGGATTAAGAAAATGTGGCATATATACACCATGGAATACTATGCAGCCATAAAAAAGGATGAGTTCATGTCCTTTGTAGGGACATGGATGAAGCTGGAAACCATCATTCTCGGCAAACTATCGCAAGGACAAAAAATCAAACACCGCCTGTTCTCACTCATAGGTGGGAATTGAACAATGAGAACACATGGACACAGGAAGGGGAACATCACACACTGTTGAGGGGTGGGGGGAGGGGGGAGGGATAGCATTAGGAGATATACCTAATGTAAATGACGAGTTAATGGGTGCAGCACACCAACATGGCACATGGATACATATGTAACAAACCTGCACGTTGTGCACATGTACCCTAAAACTTAAAGTATAATAAAATAATTTAAAATACATAATTTTAAAAATATGTGTTTATTGGTGTACTTCCTTGGTATATAGTAGTTAAATTATAAAAATTGGCTGTCATCAGCTTCCAATTACCCAGATATTGTTGTTTGAGCACAGACCTAGCTAGATAGCCTCTTTTATTGCATTGCATGTGAGTTAAAATAAATGTCAGGTAACTAAGGAAAATGCCATGTTATTTTTATACAACAACCTAGAGTAAGCATTGTGAGTCAAGAGTAGACTTTGTGATTTTCAGTCTCTTTCTAGACATTCCAACTTTAGAATGGATTTTAGCAGTGCCTTTTGTGTAAATATACCTTTGGTAGATAGAAAATCCTTTCATTCCTGAGCCTGGAGTGCAGGGTCAGTTAACTGAGGAGTAGCTGTAATGAAAGCTAGCTGGGATTTATTTGATTCTTTCCATTTTTTCTTCATAACTCACTATGAGAGCCTAGGCAGTATCCATTCACCTGAAAAAATCCACCTATGGAATTGGTTTGTATTCAGTTGTACTAAGAACTCAGTGGAGAACACTTAAATAGCATGAGACATGCATTGAGTTCTATTGTAACTCTTTCCCTTTATTCCATGGGGCTCTTCACATGAAAGGCTGATTGCTTTCTAAACTGTGTATTTGGGCAAGTAAAGTTGAATAGATTTATATTCTCCCATCCTCCATCTTACAATGGAACTTATGTATAAGATCTTATCAGAATACGTCTTCATACATGCTGCTGGAGTATAAGTAGGTGCAGTCTTCCTTGTGGGGCAAATTCTGTATAACTCAAAGCTTCAAAATTGATATTACATTTTGTCCCAACAATTTCACTTTGAGAAATTTATTCTAAGGGAAAGAAATAAAAACTATATGCAATGACGCTTACATAAGATGCTAATAGAGAATTATTTACAATAGTAAGAAACATGTAAATATCTAGCACTGATTAGACTATAGTGTACTATGCAGTACATCCATGTAAATATAAACATTAAAATTTGTTTTCTGTAACATATATTAGTTATTAATCATGGAAAATAATAATGAAAACAAGGCTACAAAATAGATTATGGATACTTCCATTATCTAATTTTGCTTTTCTGTATTTTTCAATTTTTATTATAAATAATAGAAGCCAACTCTGGTTAAGCAAAAGGGATTTTTTTTTTTTTTTTTTTTTTTTTAAGATGGAGTTTCGCTCTGTCACCCAGGCTGGAGGGCAGTGGCAGGATCTTGGCTCACTGCAAGCTCCACCTCCCGGGTTCATGCCATTCTCCTGCTTAAGCCTCCTGAGTAACTGGGACTACAGGCACCTGCCACCATGGCCAGCTAAATTTTTTTGTATTTTTGGTAGAGACGGGGTTTCACCATGTTAGCTAGGATGGTCTCAATCTCCTGATCTCGTGATCCACCCGCCTCGGCCTCCCAAAGTGCTGGCATTACAGGCGTGAGCCACTGCACCCGGCCAGCAAAAGGGAATTTCTTAAAAGAATAATGAAAGCTAGCTTGGGATTTGTTCAGAACCAAGAATAAGATGGGGGCTAGGAAATAGGAACCACAGCACAAGAATTAGGACAGAATCACCTTCAGTAAATGTTTTAATTCAGACAGAATCACCTCTTCTGCCTCTGCTGCTGTAACAAATTAGCTTTATATTTCTTCTCACCCTTGCATCATTCAAGATTCAAAATCCCCAAATAAATGGTATTATTATCCCAGCTTGTGCCATATCCCAGTCCCTGGCATTTTAGGAAAAGTAAAGAATCTGCGGATTTTCCATTTTCCACTTTTCATTTTGGGATGTAGTAACCAGGAATTGCCCTTCTAAACAGATATCAGGCAACAGGAATAAAGTAATTTCCCCAGAGAAATTTAGAATGGAAGAAGTAGATGCCTGGTATTGCTCCAAATGGCAAATGTCCACCACAATATTTTACCTTTAAAGATAAAAGTTATATTAAAAAGAAGAAAGAATAACTTATTGGACATCTACAGTATGTCTACATTGTTAGTTCTTGAGGGGTCAAAAAGAATTACATTTTACTTATCTTCCAGAAAGAAACATCAATTGAAAAGTCTACTGTAACAAGAGATAGAAATTATTTCCTCTCATACAGGAAAACAGGATATGCATTATAACATCATTTATCAATATCTGTCTATCTCATGAGATCCAATGTTTTCTCCCTTTCAATTCATCTTTGAACTTTGAATATAAATCCTCTGTGTGTCATTGTTGATAATGACATCTCAAAAGAACCCTGCTAAGCTCTGTCATTGTCATTCTTGATTTGGAAGAAAAATCGTATTTCTGAAAGCCATATAAGACAATTGATAGAAATGTAGTTTTGCTAACATCATTTGAAAATAGCCTTAAAATATTTTCACCATCTGCTGTGTTACAGAGACCACGAGGTGTCCTCCAAGTAGATCCTCTCAATGCAACCTTGAGAACCCTAGTCCATCTGCTCTAAATTAAAACTAAACTAGTTAGTACCTGGGTACTTGGTTCAGAGCCAATATATCTCTAGGACGCAATGGAAAGTTTGAAGTGATTTCAGATGGCTTTTATGTCAGTGAGTTTGATACACCATAAAGTTGAGAATATAATTGCAGGTGGAGTGGAAGCAAAAGTTTGAGTATGAAAGGTTGCTCCATATTTTTGCTTGTCTTTTGTCCACCCTTAAGTATAACGAGATGATAAAAACTATGGAGCTAAATAAAATCTTTAGCCAATTAGTATGTATTTTCTGTAAGCATTGATGTAAGTGGCTCTGGATACAGATTTTTTTAAAGTATCATATTATTTGAGTCTCTAAAACTGCCCAGATATTTATATTTTCCAAAATGGAATTGATATTTTAATAATTTATGTGGTTCTGTTTATAACTTATCCCTTTCTGTTTTAGAAATAGTTGTGTTTTCCCTGAAACTCATTTTTATTAGAATGTTTAGAGGCAAGATTTTTAATGATATTATTATTGAAAGACAGTCTGGCTCCACCAAGGCTGGAGTGAAGTGGTGTGATCTCAGCTCACTGCAACCTCCACTTCCTGGGTTCAAGTCATACTCCCCACCTCAGCATCCTGAGTAGCTGGGACTACAGGCACACACCGCCATGCATGGCTAATTTTTATGTATTTTTTGTAGAGATGAGGTCTTGCCATGTTGCCTAGGCTGGTCTTGAACTCCTGGGCTCAAGCGATCTGCCCACATCAGCCTCCCGAAGTGTTGGGATTACAGATGTGAGCCACCACGCCCAGCCTACTGATATAATTATATTCACTACTATTATTTTGTTTTTCTAAATCAGAGGAGTCTGATACAATCCTGACTGACAGGTTTCTATGGCAAATATTGTTGCCTACCCACAAGCTGACTCCAACTCATGTAGTAACATGAGATTCTTTGTTCTCATGGAAGGAAAGACTTCCTTCATCCTGGGAGATAAGTCATGATTGCTCTAAGGCAGTCATGGAAATTTCATTCCCCTCTGTTAGTAATGCATCCAGGAGTGAACATGTGATCCAGCTCTGGTCAGTAAGACATAATGGGAAATCATCTGAGTGGCTTCTGAAAAAGACTTATTTACTGAATAAAAAGAGAGAGGATCTAGAAGAGAAGGTTGTATTTCCCCTGCTACATAATTCTTTCCATGACTGTGGTTGTGGGAGGATTTGATAATTGGAGCTGAAGCAGCCATCTTACATCCATAAGGTAAAAACCTATAGAAAAATATTAGAATGAAAGAAGAAGACAGAAAGATTTAGTTTCTGATGAAATGTTTGAACCACTATACCAAACTCTGGAAGTACCAACCTTCAGAGTTCTTGTTATATAAGATAATTAAATATCTTCATTAATTAAGCCACAGTTAGTTGGATGTCTCTATATCGTAGCTGAATTCACCCTAACAGAGATAGATCCTAAATATTAACCGAATTATACTGCAGATAGTCCTCAGATTTCCTGTTTGGCTTTCCCATCATGCATGTTTGACTTTCCGACAACACATATTGATCAGAAAGTATGTAATGTATGTAAGAGCAAATATCCTCACATTGATTTTCACCTACTTAATTCAACTTTTCATGCCTCAGTTGACAAATATTTTAGCTATTGTATCATAGTACTTCCTTTCAGCCAACAATTTGAGCTGAGTAAACATCTTTACACATCAATTTTTTCTTAAATACTTGAGTATCTTATTACATTTCTCCTCATCTTACAAATGAATAGAAAGCAGAGAAGAGAAAGCATTAAGAGTAACTTTTGAATGAAATGTCGATTGCATAAGGTCAACATAATTGAGATAAAAATGAAATAATTAGATGTGTAAAAAAGCATGTATCCTTTACCTTAATCTGATGCCTATTGGACTAAAGTTAATTCACTGTGGGTTCAATTATGAAGAAGAATAAAATAGAATGTTATGTTTATTATAAAATATTTGCAGCATGTATTTAAAGATGGTGTTTAAAGTCAAGGGCTACATAGGCACATTTGATCATATTTAGATGCCTAAGATGGTAACTCTCTTTTTGGTTATTATTTCAACAAAAAGCTGTTGAATGTTCAATGTATGATAAGGTGGTAGATATCTAGTGACAAATAAGATAAAATATAGTCCCTTTTTTTCTGAAACTTGTAACCTAGTGGGGCATATAAATTTACATTTTGAAATTGTCTGGGTATTATGAAGAATTGTGCATTATTGTCATTATTGTAGGAGCAGACTTGCCTAGTCTTTGAAAATCTCTGAGGGTGTCTCTGAAAGAAGTGGCATTTAAACTGACATCAAAAGGATTAATAAGAATAAGACTGGAAGAAAGAACTTAGGAAGGAGAAGTCTGTGCTAGAAAGAACATATGTGAAATCTCTGAGACAGCTGAGAGAACTCTACGAAATCTAGTATGGTCAAGAAGTTAGAAAAGAAAAGAGAAAAGAGAGGGTGACTTAAGATGGGGCTGGAGGGGCAGGGGGGTGCCCAGATCATGCAGGTCTTTATCCGCCTAGACACAAAGGAGAACATGGGAAAGATTTTAAGAAGGGAAATATCATAATTCTGTTTTTAAAAGACTCCCTGCAGTATTGTGCAAAATGAACCTGAGAGGAGCAAGAATAGAAGATACAAGATTTCTGCAATAGTCCTTGTAAAAGATAAAAGTGTGAGAAGAATGGAGTTGGCAGAAGTGGACAGGTTCAAGAGATGTTTAGGAAATGGAATTAAGAGACTTAGTCTTCAAGGGAATGAACATATATAACTCGTTATACAAACTGAAATGATTTTGAGAATAAAAATTAGCAATCCAGTCTCAGTTAAATAAAGACTGTCCTGTGAAAAAACAGAACGTATGGTCACTATGGGCCTAAGAGTTAGTGGAGAACAAGGAAGAACCAAATTAAACACCCAATCCCCTATTCAACATGTAAATTTCTGGCAGTAATTACCTTTTCCCCTGGCCAATCTCAGGAGTCACTTAAATTCTTATGTTAATTTATGAATTTATTGGTATACTCCAATAGCCAGTTTTCCTGATATTAGGCATCTCCTGCATAGACTTGGCCCCAAGGGTTTAATTCTTCAGGACAAATGCATGGTGCTTATAAGATTTTAGATGACATAAGCAAGCTCTTTTTTTTTTATAGAGCATCTCTCTTAGCCCTTTTTTTTTGTTGTTGTTGTTGTTTGTTTTTGTTTTTCTCTTTTTGACTCTCCTACAGAGAAGAAATCTGTGTCAAATGCATTCTTTTTCCTAGGTGCTACTGTGATTTAGGGATCAAATTTAAAGATCATTCAAGTGGAACAGGGACAACTACTGAACCTAGCCTTTAGTCAGCCTCCTCTCTAGAGATTTACAAGGGCAGCTGCTAAGAGTTGCACTTAATTACATAGTTTTACAAAGCATTTCTGCCTTTATATACTGTCCAGGATTAAATGTGTTCTACATGTCATGCAAAAACTTCACTGCTATGCTGAATATTTCATCTTACTTCTGCCTGGTCTATACATAATCATACTCTGCTAATTGCACTGAAAAATACTGTTCTTCTTATTTACTCCTCTCTTTCCAGGTAAATAATTTTGTTTCTTAATAACTAGTTTTATTTTTGTGCTCAGATTTTTTGAATAGTGTCTTCTAGCAATATTTTCTGATTGTTGATATCATCAGTTCCTATGATTTGCCTTTCTCATACATCAGCCACATAGTAGTCTTCCTACCAGAAATTAGAAAGGAAAATTCATTTTAAAAAGACAATATTACAAAGTAATTAGAACCAATTAACTGAAAATAAATTGAAGGGTAGTTCTCCTTTAGGAAGAATGTGGCAATAACAGCCTTCAATATACCAAAGAAGGTACTAAATCTGATATACTATACATGATCTCCAATTAAATAGCAGGTGATTTAGTATCTTGATTACTTTGGAAGAGTCATGTTTTCTCAGGTTTATATAGAAAAATTGCCTTTTTGGACTTGTTGGCAAGATGGCCAAATAGGAACAGCTTCAGTCTGTGGTCCCAGCAAGATTGGCACAGAAGGCGGGTGATTTCTGCATTTCCAACTGAAGTTTATTTCATTGAGACTGGTTGGACAGTGGGTGCAGCCCATGGAGGGCAAGCTGAAGCAGGGTGGGGCATTGCATCACCCTGGAAGCACAAGGGGTAGGGGTATTTCCCTTTCCTGGCCAAGGGAAGCCATGAGAGGCTGTACCAGGAGGAACAGTGCACTCTAGCCCAGATACTGCACTTTTCCCACAGTCTTCACAACCAGCAGACCAAGAGATTCCCTCTGGTACCTGGCTCAGTGGGTCCCACCCCCACGGAGCCCAGTAAGCTAAGATCCACAGGCTTGAAATTCTCGCTGCTAGCACAGCAGTCTGAGGTCGAACTGGGAGGCTCCAACATAGTGGGGGAGGGGCGTCTGCCATTGCTGAGGCTTGAGTAGGTGGTTTTCCCCTCACAGTGTAAACAAACCCACCAGGAAGTTTGAACTGGGTGGAGCCCACCACAACTCCATAAGGCCGCTGCAGCCAGACTGCCTCTCTAGATTTCCTCCTCTCTGGGCAAGGCACCTCTGGAAAAAAAAATAAAAATTGCAGGAGCCCCAGTCAGGGACTTATAGATAAAACCCCCATCTCCCTGGGTCAGAGCACCTGGGGGAAGGGGCGGCTATGGGCACAGCTTCAGCAGACTTAAACGTCCTTGCCTAACAGATCTCCCAGCACAGGGTTTGAGCTCTGATAAGGGACAGGCTGCTTCCTCAAGTGGGTCCCTGACCCCCGTGTATCCTGACTGGGAGACACCTCCCAGCAGAGGCCAACAGACACTTCATACAGGAGAGCTATGGCTGGCATCTGGCGGGTGCCCCTCTGCGACGAAGCTTCCAGATTAAGGAACAGCCAGCAATCTTTGCTGTTCTGCAGCCTCCACTGGTGATACCCAGGCAAACAGGGTCTGGAGCAGAGCTCCAGCAAACTCCAGCAGACCTGCAGAAGAGCAGCCTGATGTTAGAAGGAAAACTAGCAAACAGAAAGGAATAGTGGCAACATCAACAAAAAGGACATCCACTCAGAGACCCCATCCAAAGGTCACCAACATCAAAGACCAAAGGTAGATGAATCCATGAAGATGGGGAGAAACCGGTGCAATAAGGCTGAAAACTCCAAAAACGAGAATGCCTCTTCTCCTTCGAAGGATCACAACTCCTCACCAGCAAAGGAACAAAACTGGATGGAGAATGAGTTTGATGAATTGACAGAAGTAGACTTCAGAAGGTGGGTAATAACAAGCTCGTCTGAGCTAGAGGAGCATGTTCTAACCCAATGCAAGGAAGCTAAGAACCTTGAAAAATGGTTAGATGATTGCTAACTAGAATAACCAGTTTAGAGAAGAACATAAATGACCTGATGGGTTTGGCATGGTGGCTCACACTTGTAATCCCAGCACTTTGGGAGGCTGAGGTGGGTGGATCACGAGGTCAGGAGCTCGAGACCATCCTGGCTAACACAGTGAAACCTCGTCTCTACTAAAAATACAAAAAATTAGCTGGGTGTGGTGGCGGGCACCTGTAGTCCCAGCTACTCAGGAGGCTGACGCAAGAGAATGGTGTAAACCCAGGAGGTGGAGCTTGCAGTGAGCCGAGATCACGCCACTGCACTCCAGCCTGGGCGACAGAGCGAGATTCTTTCTCAAATAAATAAATAAATAATAAAAACAAAAATAATTAAAAAATAAATGACCTGATGGAGCTGAAAACACAGCACAAGAACTTTGTGAAGCATACACAAGTATCAATAGCCGAATCGATCAAGCAGAAGAAAGGATATCAGAGATTGAAGAGCAACTTAATGAAATAAAGTGAGAAGACAAGATTAGAGAAAAAAGAATGAAAAGAAATGAACAAAGACTCCAAGAAACATGGGACTATGTGAAAGGGCAAAATGTACATTTGAGTGGTGTACCTGAAAGTGATGGGGAGAATGGAACCAAGTTGGAAAACACTCTTCAGGATATTATCCAGGAGAACTTCCACAGCCTAGCAAGGCAGGCCAACATTCAAATTCAGGAAATACAGAGAACATGACAAAGATACTCCTCGAGAAGAGCAACCCCAAAACACATAATCATTAGATTCACAAAGGTTGAAATGAAGGAAAAAAAGTTAAGGGCAGGCAGAGAGAAAGGTTGGGTTACCCACAAATGGAAGCCCATCAGACTAACAGCAGATCTCTTGTCAGAAACCCTACAAGCCAGAAGAGAGTGGGGGCCAATATTTAACATTCTTAAAGAAAAGAATTTTCAACCCAGAATTATATGTCCATCCAAACTAAGCTTCATAAGCGAAGGAGAAATAAAGTCCTTTACAGACAAGCAAATGCTGAGAGATTTTGTCACCACCAGGCCTGCCTTTCAAGAGCTCCTGAAGGAAGCAATAAACATCGAAAGGAACAAGCAGTAGCAGCCACTGCAAAAACATACCAAATTGTAAAGACCATCAATGCTATGAAGAAACTGCATCAATTAACGGGCAAAATAACAAACTAGCATCATAATGACAGGATCAAATTCACACATAACAATATCAAACTTAAATGTAAATGGGGTAATTGCCCCAATTAAAAGACACAGACTGGCAAATTGGATAAAGAGTCAAGACCCATTGGTGTGTCGTATTCAGGAGACCCATTTCACATGCAAAGACACAAATAAGCTCAAAATAAAGGGATGGAGGAATATTTACCAAGCAAATGGAAAGCAAAAAAAAGCAGAGGTTGCAATTCTAGTCTCTGATAAAACAGACTTTAAACCAACAAAGATCAAAGAGACAAAGAAGAGAATTATATAATGGCAAAGGGATCAATGCAACAAGAAGAGCTAACTGTCCTAAATATATATGAACCCAATACAGGAGCACCCGGATTCATAAAGCAAGTTCTTAGAGACCTACAAAGAGGCTTAGACTCCCACACAATACTAGTAGGAGAATTTAACACCCCACTGTCAACACTAGACAGGTCAACGAGACAGAAAATTAACAAAGATATTCAGGACTTGAACTCAGCTCTGGACCAAGCAGACCTAATAGACATCTACAGAACTCTCTACCCCAAATCAACAGAATATACATTCTTCTCAGCACTACATCACACTTATTCTAACATTGACCACATAATTGGAAGTAAAAAAAAAAAAAAAAAAAAAAAAAACCTCAGCCAATGCAAAAGAATGGAAATCATAACAAACAGTCTCTTAGACCACAGTGTAATCAAATCAGAACTCAGGATTAAGAAACTCACTCAAAACTGCACATCTACATGGAAACTGAACAACCTGCTCCTGAATGACTACTGGGTAAATAACGAAATGAAGGCAGAAATAAAGATGTTATTTAAAACCAATGAGAACAAAGACACAATGTACCAGAATCTCTGGGACAAATTTAAAGCAGTGTGTGGAGGGAAGTTTATAGCACTAAATGCCCACAAGAGAAAGCAGGAAAGATCTAAACTTGACACCCTACCATCACAATAAAAAGAACTGGAGAAACAAGAGCAAACAAATTCAAAAGCTAGCAGAAGACAAGAAATAACTAAGATCAGAGCAGAATGGAAGGAGATACACATAAAAAAATCCCTTCAAAAAATCAATGAATCCAGGCGGTGGTTTTTTGAAAAGATCAACAAAATAGATCGACCACTAGCCAGACTAATAAAGAAGAAAAGAGAGAAGAATCTAATAAATACAATAAAAAATGATAAAGGGGATATCACAACTGATCCTGCAAAAATACACACTACCATCAAACACGTCTATGCAAATAAACTAGAAAATCTAGAAGAAATGGATAAATTCCTGGACACATACAACCTCCCAAGTCTAAACCAGGAAGAAGTCGAATCCCTAAATAGACCAATAACAAGTTCTGAAATTAAGGCAGTAATTAATAGCCTACCAACAAAAAGAAGTCCAGGACCAGATGGATTCACAGCCAAATTCTACCAGAGGTACAAAGAGGAGTTAGTACCATTCCTTCTGAAAGTATTCCAAACAACAGAAAAAGAGGGAATCTTCCTAACTCATTTTATGAGGCCAGCATCATCCTGATACCAAAACCTGGCAGAGACACAACAAGAAAGGAAAATTTCAGGCCAATATCCCTGATGAACATCGATGTGAAAATCCTCAATCAAATACTGGCAAACTGAATCCAGCAACACATCAAAAAGCTTATCCACCAAGATCAAGTTGGCTTCATCCCTGGAATGCTAGCCTGGTTCAAAATATGCAAATCAATAAACATAATCCATCTCATAAACAGAACCAAAGACAAAAACCACGTGATTATCTCAATTGATGCAGAAAAGGCATTTGACAAAATTCAACAGCATTTCATGCAAAAAATTCTCAGTAAACTAGGTATTGATGGAATGTATCTCAAAATACTAATAGGTATTTATGTCAAACCCATAACCAATATCATACTGAATGGGCAAAACCTGGAAGCATTCCCTTTGAAAACTGGTACAAGACAAGGATGCCTTCTCTCACCACTCCTATTCAACATAGTACTGGAAGTTCTGGCCAGGGCGATCAGGCAAAAGAAAGAAACAAATGGTATTCAATTAGGAAAAGAGGAAGTCAAATTGTCTCTGTTTGCAGTTGACATGATTATATATTTAGAAAACCCCATCATGTCAGCCCCAAATCTCCCTAAGCTGATAAGCAACTTCAGCAAAGTCTCAGGATACAAAATCAATGTGCAAAAATCACAAGCATTCCTACACACCATTAACAGACAAACAGAGAGCCAAATCATGAGTGAATTCCCATTCACAATTGCTACAAAGAGAATAAAATACCTACGAATACAACTTACAAGGGATGTAAAGGACCTCTTCAAGGAGAACTACAAACCACTGCTCAAGGAAATAAAAGAGGACACAAACAAATGGAAAAACATTCCATGCTCATGGATAGGAAGAATCAATACCATGAAAATGGCCATATTGCCCAAAGTAATTTATAGTTTCAGTGCTCTCCCCAACAAGCTACCATTGACTTTCTTCACGGAATTGGATAAAAAACTACTTTATATTTAATATGCAAACAAAAAAGAGCCCTCATAGCCAAGACAATCCTAAACCAAAAGAACAAAGCTGGAGGCATCACGCTACTTGACTTCAAACTATATTACAAGTGTACAGTAACCAAAACAGCATGGTACTGGTACCAAAACAGATATATAGACCAATGGAACAGAACAAGGGCCTCAGAAATAACACCACACATCTACAACCATCTGTTTCTTGAAAAATCTGACGAAAACAAGCAATGGGGAAAGGATTCCCTATCTAATAAACGGTGTTGGGAAAACTGGCTAGCCATATGCATAAAGCTGAAACTGGATCCCTTCCTTACACCTTGTACAAAAATGAAGTCAAGATAGATTAAAGACTTGAACATAAGACCTGAAACCATAAAAACCCTAGAAGAACATCTAGGCAATACCATTCAGAACATACATATGGGCAAAGACTTAATGACTAAAACACCAAAAGCAATGGCAACAAAACCCAAAAGAGACAAATGGGATCTAATTAAACTAAAGAGCTTCTGCACAGCAAAAGAAACTACCATCAGAGTGAACAGGAGCTTCTGCACAGCAAAGGAAACTATCATCATTGTGAACAGGCAACCTACAGAATGGGAGAAAATTTTTGCAATCTATCCATCTGAAAAAGGGCTAATATCCAGAATCTACCAAGAACTTAAACAAATTTACAAGAAAAAAACATAACCCCATCAAAAAGTGGGTGAAGGATATGAACAGACACTTCTCAAAAGAAGACATTTATGCAGTCAACAATCGTATGAAAAAGTGCTCATCATCACTGGTCATTAAAGAAATACAAAAAAAAACCACACTGAGATATCATCTCACACTGGTTAGAATGGCAACCATTAAAAAGTCAGGAAACAACAGATGCTCGAGAGGATGTGGAGAAATGGAAATGCATTTACACTGTTGGTGGTAGTGTAAATTAGTTCAACCATTGTGGAAGGCAGTATGGCGATTCCTCAATGATCTTGAACTAGAAACACCATTTGTCCCAGCAATCCCATTACTGGGTATATACCCAAAGGATTATAAATCATTCTACTATAAAGACACATACACATGTATGTTTACTGTGGGACTGTTCACAATATCAAAGACTTGGAACAACTCAAATGCCCATCAATAATAGACTGGATAAAGAAAATGTGGCACATATACGCCATGGAATACTATGCAGCCATAAAAAAGGATGAGTTCTTGTCCTTTGCAGGGACATGGATGAAGCTGGAAACCATCATTCTCAGAAAACTAACACCAGAAGAGAAAACCAAACACTGCATGTTTTCACTCATAAGTGGGAGCTGAACAGTGAGAACACATGGACACATGGATAAGAATATCACACACTGGGGCTTTCATGGGGTGTGGGGCTAGAGGAGGGATAGCATTAGGAGAAATACCTAATGTAGATGACAGGTTGATGGACGCAGCAAACCACTATGGCACATGTATACCTATGTAGCAAACCTGCACATTCTGCACATGTACCTGAGAACTTGAAGTATAATAAAAAATAAAAATTGCCTTTTTGGTATTATATATGAGAATAGTTTCAATTAACCCATATTATAATAAAAATAATATTAAAACACAATAAGCTGCAAATTCTTGATGCCTGTTTGGAACCAACAAGGAAAAATATGCATTCATTCAGTATGTGTAATTTGAGTACCTTCCATGTATCAGCTACCATGTTAAGCATTAGGCAAACAAATATCATTAAGATATTCTTCCTGCCCTCTAGCAGTTTTCAGTCTAGCTTGTTTATAAGCAAATAGGTACAATTAAGTTTTGTATATATTCTGTTACAGTCTCCAAAGTGTATACCAACTAGTGGCTACTTTAACCTGTATAGATCATAAAACAACTGTATAATGGAATGGATGCCTAAGCATAGTTTATGGCAATCAGTTTTCTTTATGAAATGGATAGATTAGAGTTAGTGTATTCATACTGGTTATTGGCTGAGCCAATGTAACAAAAAGACCCACAAATACAGTGACTCAAAAAAGCTGACTCCTACAATACAGTATAGAAATAGGAAGGTAATGTAGTGTGAATAAGCAGCTCTGCAGCATAGTTTGTTTGGAGACCAGGTTTCATCTGTTTTGCAGTTCCACCAATAATTAGGGTATTACACTAGATCACATGGACTGTAGGTACACATTCCTGACCAAAGTGGGGCAAAGAGGAAGCAGTGAACAAGTACATTATTTCAAGAATATTACATACAAATTTAACACATCACTTCTGTTCATATCCAATTATCTACAACCTAGTGAAACAGCTGAATCTAGGCACCAACAAAGTCAGAAGTGCAGTTTCAAGCTAGATGACCCTGCTAAAATTCATGTGTCAGAGGAGGCAATTCTGTTACCTCATAGGGAGAAGGAATAATGGATTGTCGAGGAAAATTAGTCTCTGACACAACTTGGAAGAATGCCTAGGTGGAGCAAAAACCAAGAGTACTTTGTTTTTTGAAGTAGATCTAGTCTGTTTGCAAATGTGGTTGCTTATTGGCAGAGGCTCGGTTTGTGTTAACTTTTTAATTTGAGAAGCAGATGGATTGGTGTAGAAATATGTTTAGCTTAGGAAAATAGGTATGGTAATATCCTAAAGGAAATTCAACTGTTTGATTTCAGCGATAAAGTATGAAAAATACAGAGTAGCTTAAATATATTGGCTCATTTCTCTCTTAAAAAATAAGTAAGTTAATAAAACCATGCCTTTGCCTCCTTCCTAGTTGCCTCTCCAAGCTTTCTAATATTCGCTATGTACTGATAAAGTAACTCAATTAGCTGGCCACTAGGGGTGTTAGGATTTTGCCCAGAGGAGAAAAATCTTTGGGTGAATTTCAAACTTCACGATGGATACCAGAGTGATTTATACTTTGTAAAGTAATCCTTTTGACATAAAATTACATATTTTGTTTAACTAGAAGAAGCTATACAGGTTTGATGAGACTGCATATTTTATTTTTAAAAAGAAGTTTTTCTGTAGCTGCAGTACAATTTTGATTTGGCTGATGATAATATGAGGCAACTGGAATCCGAAGGAATCATAAACCCAGTCACACATTTGTTGGAAACACAATGTTGGAAGAGCAGATTGCAATGAGTAAGTAGGTGAGCCACACTGCTGCATCAGCCCAGTCCTACAGAAAAATGAATAAAATGAAGCCAGGACAAAATGAGTCTTCTCAGTACACCCTATTGCCATTTTTGCAAATTACTTTTGAATTTTAGATTTAGGGTTTGTAGAATCATCCAGCATGGGCCTTTCACTTGGAGTTTATCAAATAGCATAAGGAAAGCACATGTAAACATTAGGCCTTCTAAAACAAGCAAAAAAATAGTTGAATCCTAATTGACTTTCACTGGTTTGTTGTTTCTTTCTTTTAGGAGTTTGTGAACAGAGTTGGACTACATACTTCCCATTACTAAGATAGGAATTAACATCATCAAATTTCAGAATAGCTGTCTCCTCATTGCACTCATCATTCATCCAACCCTTGTCAGAACATGGATGGGAGTAAGAACAGGAAACAACGATGACAGGGAGGAGGTGGAAGGAGCTTCCTCACTGTCATGGAGGTGCATGGATGCACCTGGATTGTTTTGTTTTCAAATCATAGACTCATGAAAATATATATTTTTTCTCTTTTTAAAAATGAATAGACTATGTTTAAAGAAGTTTTAGGTTTACAAATAACTGAGCAGAAAATACAAAAAATTTTAATCTTTTGCATTTTTCAAAACAAGGATTAATTTCACCATTTCCATTCAATGAAAATAAAGTATCTTTTGCATAGGTTTTTAAGAAGAACAGAAAACAAGGATGATAGGGAGGAGCCAGAAGGAGCTTCAAAAAGCTACCACAAAAGTACCACATCTTTTTCAAGTCAGCTCTATACAGTTTCACTGTAACGTTCATATGTTTTCTTCTTATGAGATTCCAATGGAAGAAATGGCAATGTGTAGGTAGAGGGGATAGAGTGGTACAATTATGATCAACTGTGGACATAAAGTATGGGCTGAACAGTTGTAAGCAGTTGTGGACTTGGGGTATGAGCTGTGGAATTGGAATCAATAATAGACGTAGGTATGGGCTGTGAAAGTATAACTAACCATGGGCCAGTAGTATGGAGTGGTACAGTTAAAATGAATCATGAGCCTGTAGTTTGGCCTAGGTATGTATTTTCCTTAATTATGGGCCAATAGTGTGGCAACTGTAATCAAATAAAAATGAACGAAGAAAGGACTTAACATTTTATCAGACACCTGCCTTGGGCCTGGAAATGTATTGTGGACTTCAACTGTTTTTTATTTAATTCTCACAGAAATGACATGAAGTAGGCATTATGATTTCTATGATGAGAAAATAGAAGATTAAATAAATATTCCCAAACTCCACATGTATAAGGTGGAGCAGGTATTTGAACTGCAAAGCCTTTACTCTTTCCATACCACCACCCCTTCTATCTGTGACTTCACTTGTCAGAATGGCAACTATGTGACATCCCAGGCTAGTAGCAGACCTTCTTAATTGGTCCCAGAACATTTTGGCAGGCCAGACTTGGCCATGAATTTCTTCTCTTTACTGCAGTAGCAGTCATTTTCTATCTACTGTTATTGGCATACAAAGTAGAACTTATTTGCCTCCCCTAATCTTAGTCCCACTTATAAATTCAATTTCTTTAATAATTCCCTATCTTCATCTTATCTTCTTTTTTTCTTCTTTTTCAGTATTGCCTCAAAAAAAAAACTTCAGAGCTAGCCTGAGCGGGTCTTTATTTAAGACTACAACCTTCTGATATTTGTTGGCCTGTGCATGCTATCCTAAACACTAGAAGACTTGTAACTAAAATATGCCTGTAAATATCTCCGACAACACTTCTCCCTAACTTGTGTGATGAATAAAATTAATTCCTCTTCTCAGCCTTGTTGCGCTTGAATACAGGAAGGGAGTGTCATATAATGAAAGGCCCAAGAAAAAAAAAAGCCTTTTTTTTTTTCTAACAGTCCTTTAAGCAGCCCTCAAAGCACACCTTGTAGGTAAGCATTAACAATAACATACAGCATTTTGATCTTGCTCTCAGTTCTGTATCATACTCAGGAACATCTTCCTGAGAATTTATAATGGCACAGGACCTCTTATTTTATGAATTCTAAAACGTACTTTAGTACTTGCATAATCTTCCATCCACCCTAAATGAAAATACAAGCTAAGAAACATTAGTTATGCAAATATCACTTAAAGCCTCCTAATTAGTCAACAGTATGTTTGCTATAGGACTGTGCTTCAAGATAATCCCTGCATAGGCTCAACAATATAACCTACCTTAAAACTCATCTCAGATAGAAATTCTGGAGCCACCACTGGCTTTGGAATCCACAGAGTATGTTATTTTCTTTCTTTTAACTATAATTGTTACTTAATTCAATTTCTTGTTGTAAGGAAGAGACTTTGTTATTTCATGTAGTGGGATTTGTTGTACTCATATGAAGCCCAAAATAGCTAAATCATTCAGCCTCAATCAGGTGGGAAACACAGCAAGGCCATAACCCTGAAAGTGAAAGACTCGTGGGGTAAGTCAGGCCACAGGACCTTAATTCTTGTGCTTTATCATTACCCGGAGTCAGATGTCCTATTGGTCTCTTTTCTCTTTGCAGATTAGCTATGTCACTCTCCAACACATATTGTTTACTCCTGACTTATGCTTCCTCTTAATTTCTGCTTCCTCATAACCTGGGCCTACATGTGGCCTATACAGAATCTTCAAAATCATCTGCATTCTATTTTTTCTTTGACCCCTACTGCCATCAACCCCTCATGTATCTTTATGTTCCTGATACTATCTAATTGACCTAACTAGTCAAATACTAAGAGGTAAGTATCCGTATTCAAATACTTGGAGGTGACTACCATTATTACATTTGCATAATTACACCCAGTTTTTTAAAAAAACATATGTGCATGTAAAAGATAATTGCATAAAATTGGGGCCATATTGTATGTACTTTTCCATTCTCATTGCACATGTAGCCATGTATCATTGGCATTTTCCACTGACTTTAAATATTACTAAAATTATAACTTTTAATGGCTTTACCTTGAAAACCTTAAACTTCAAGTTTGTATTGGAGATTTTCTGAATCTTCCTTTCTTATAGTTAGTAAGAGATATTTTGGTTTCATAGGGGTCATCATTAATTTTGCAGTAAGATAGAGAAAGGCCATTGATTTCTTCTCCTTAGCTGATCATGTTCTCTGATACTGCCATCTTCTGCTGAAGGCAAAGCTTCCTCAGCCACTGGTTGGGCCCCAGCAACACCTCATACATTACTCATTAGACATACAACATAGGATTGACCTATGCCACACATGAAATATTGATGGTTTCTAATAAATTCACTAGTGAGCCCAGGTAGATATATTAATTTTTAATTTACAATCAGAGTGCAGAAGGAGCAACATGCTGCTTTGGCAGAACTGATCAACTAGGTTCTTTATACTAGGATCAGTGACTTTTCTTTCAAGAGCATGAAATTTTGAAGAATATATTTCCCTTTACATTTTAGTTATGAAGTTTTGTTGAAAGGTAAAGGTATCTCATAAGTTTAAATATATGCTACCTTGATTATTGTATATTACAAACATGGGTATAAAGGTCTCATAACCAAAGTGCTGGGATAATATAGAAATTTGATTAACTTAATGCTATGGTCAACTTAAATTTAAACAAAATAACTAAATTTGATTCAGGTAGCATTTATTAAGCACTGAATATCTCCTAGACACTCTGACTCCTCATAGCAATTAAACTGAATGTTACTATTGTCCCCATTATACAGACATTAAAATTGAGAAGGCATTTGCACAACCACACAACTATAAATTATAGAATTTTAATTTTAATCTATGCTTTCTCATTCTGAGTCCATTCATTTAAGCAAAATATTTACTGAGCATTTTGGATATGCCAGAGGTTGTGGATGACACTAGGAATACAATTTTGGACAGACAAGGTCCATTACCTTGGAATTGTAGCCCAGTGTGGGAAACATATTTAAAAAATCATTAAAAATACAAATATAAACTGTGCTACAAAAAAACCCACAGGATATTTTGAGAGTGTGTAACTTGAGAATCCTTTTCTGTATTACTTGTAATATAAAATAATATAACTAAAAATATCAGATTGGTGCAAAAGTAATTGCAGTTTTTGCCATAAAAGGTAATGCACCAACCTAATACCCATTATTTTACTCTTTATTGCTTAAAAATATCTTTATGTTATCAACTCATATTTATTGAGTACTTACTATACTGAGTATGCCATGTTAAGCTTTATACAACTTATTTGAATCAAACCTCTCAAGAACCCTGAAAAGTAAATGCTATTATTTATCCCTTATCTACTCATAAGGACACTAAAGATTAGAGAGGAAAAGTAATTTACCCAGGGATGCCATGCATCAATTGATATTTTAACTGTGCCTAATCTGTCTGATTTCAAGACCCTGATGGTCCACTGCGATTCTATTCAGGCATAAATGTTTTGTGTTCATTTTTCCAGCAGTGTGTATTTATAACTTTTATATCCTTCCTTTTATTTATTTCTGTTATTCTCCTACCTCCTGTGCATTTACTCTCTGTTCCTTGCAGAAAATGTTTGCTGACCTCTGCTCTAATGTCACCCCTTGTAATAACAAAACTATAATACATTTTTATTTGGTAAAATGTGTAATATGGGAAAAATTAAAATGACAAAACTATGTGTGGGCCTGAGGGTAAAAGTATTACCCACTGATCTGCCTGCAGTGCTCTACCTTTGATGCTTTCTTAACTGTGGAGTAGGTACATGTCCAGCTCTTACTATCTATGTTCTTCCATAAAATGTTTTTCTACTTTCTCAGGACCTACACTTCTCTACATGTATTTTCTAGAATCTTACGTTCCTCATTTCATTAGAGTTTTCTATTAAGTGTATTAGTTATCTTGGTATAAGATTCATAGTTAAAGTAACTCTACTGAGAGCAACATTATTAAGGTAGTGAAATTCTTTTTCCTAAATAGCATAGAAAAAAATTGAACTAATGGGGGTCAATGTCTATTCTCCAAAATAAATTTCTGACTTGAATTTGTATCCCATCCCATTTTCCCTGATCTTTTGCCTTGTTGTTCTCTCAGTTCCTTCTTCATTCTTCTTCCCCCCTCTCCACCACTTCCTCTGTTTCTATCATTTGTTTTTCTCAAAAGTATGAATTATATACATGATAAGCTAACATTTTCAAAAACCAGCTTTTCCCTCCTGTTTATATTTGATGAAGTCTATGTGATTAAAAAAAAAACTAATAGAGCCCCTTTCTGGGCAGGAACGATTTTTATAGTTACTTACAGTCACCTGCCCATTTTGGGATTAGCAAAAAATACAATGGAAGTGGAGATCTTATCTCCCATCTTTCTTCCTGTCTCATAACCCACCCATCCCTATGGAAGTGTCTCCTTTTCATACTTTAACATGCTCTTCAGATTTCAATGCATCATTAACATGAATTATACATGACACCAGGTAGAAAGATGTAAATCGGTTCTTGGAACATAAAGAGGTGAGGTGGTACTAAGCATTAATACAAACTTATGCTGCACCTGCCATTGAAATACATCAAGACCAATAAGATAATGAATAAAAGTTAAAAGAGGTGATATGATAAAGAAGGGCTGAGAGAAGTGTGCAGGTGCACTTCTAGGCTGAGACAACCCGAGGGATAGCAACGAACTGCTTAATATTTCGAATTACTTTTCTCTTGTGAGAATATTGTAAGCTTGCATATTAGAAACAAAAATACACATATCCAGAATAAAGGCAGTTTCTAAAATTTCTTATTTGCTCAATTTGTACATTAATCTAGATTTTTTAACCTTTAAAACAGCAATACAAATACAAATTTGGAAGCATTTTTCAATAAATTTCAGAGCATTTTGGAGACCTTGGTCAGTGTTTTAAAAACAACTATCTTCCCACAAAATGTCTACCTCTTGTGGTCCTTCCACATCTCTATTTCCTAATCCATAAAAGGTAAAGGTTGGGCCATGTCATCTCTAAAGGACCATTAAGCCTTAAAATTCTAAGTTTCTATCTATATAAAATCCAAATAGTCTTTATACTTATACTGAATGTAACATCAGGTGGCAGATATTTACAAGATGTTCTGTGAGCTTGAAAAAGAATGTTTTCAGAATAGCACGAGGTAAGATTTTAAAACAACAAACAACAAGAAAAACAACAATAATACTGACCCCACCACAGGAGAACTTCTTCAGATTTCTGAAATAGTATGATCTCTTTTAGGTATTGTTCACAGTTTCACTTCTTAAGAAGGAAAATATCTAGAAAAAGCAATGGTCAGGAAATATGAGGCAGAATTTAAACCTGGGAAATAATTTCTCCACGAAATATAGTCCTAGGGGAAGCATGGATTTGAAAGTGATTGCATGCAGTATTTTAGTGAATGTGTATTTTTGTCTGTGAAGTATTTTAGTAAACACTAATGAATACCATGACGTATTATTTTTATAATAATTACATATACCATGACTCCTTTGAAATATCTAGTTATTAGCTTACCTGCCATAGCCAAGGTCATATATAATTAAGCTGAAAATGTTAAACAATGGCATTCACTTTTCTCATCTACCCAATTAGAGGGAGAGAGATGTTAAACACTGGAAGAAATGCCTCTGAGGAACTTTTTATCTCTGTGATACTCTGTGCAAGTATTGAACTGAATACACAAATGAATTCTAACAGGCAGAAATTATTTTAATACAACATACTCAGAGATTACTTTTGACCTTGAAGGGATACTTTTTAAGAAGCCTCTTTTTCATTATGACCATTTTGGGTTGTCTAAATTAAGACTAAGGCCCTTTCAGAGATTTGGAGTTCATTGTGACCTATGAACTTACTCACTACAAAATAACTATACATGATTTTTTTCTTTAGAAAAAATTCTTCCAGGCTGGAGTGCAGTGATGCGATCATAGCTTGAAGCAGCCTTGAACTCCTGCAGCCTTCTGAGTAGCTGGGACTACGGGCATGCGCAACCATGCACAACTAATATATATATTTTTTTGAGATGGAATCTCACCAGACTGGTCTTGAACTCCTGGTGTCAAGCCATCCTCCTGCCTCAGCCCCCGAAAGTGCTGGAGTTTACAGGCCATAAAATTTTTCAGAAACCAGTGTGCAAGGGTTCTGTCATTTAATCAAAAGACTGGATAGGTTGTATTCTTTAAGATTTATTTATGAGGTTAACTTACTGGGGCCTTTGCTCTCTGCTAATGTTTTACCTGTTTCTTTTGTCTAAAAATCAGCCTCAGACACTATTGCTCTCACTTGTTAGTCTTTCTAGAGCAGATTCAGTGTTGCTGATTAACTGGAAGGATCATTACTGTGTCGCTCTCATTAGATGGCAGTAACTTCAGAACACCTGGACCAAGGAGGTTGTGTGCAGAGATAAACAAGGAGTTTTATAAACATAAGGAAACAGAAGAATATATAGTTGACATAAAATCCTAGGAAAACAAAAACTCAGAAAAATAAAAACAAGCTCTAAGTTCACAGTTGCAAGCAATGTTCTAGAAAATTATTTGAAAGTTTCTTTTAAATTAAATTTGAATATATATATTTCTACAAGGCCATCTGGCTAGAATATTTTACATATGTAATTAATCTGACTGGAATATTGTATACAACAAATAAATAAGTGCTCTGGAGTTATTTGGAAAAAAAAAATGTGTGTTCTATAGACCAGTTGGCTGCTCTTGTCACCTTCATGCATATATTGTTAATATCTATGTCATTAGGCACACATAATATAGCTTTGCACATGCACGTACTTAATATAAAATATCTGATGCTTGGGTACCATTGGTTAGAATTGCAGAATTTTAAATTCTTAGGGAATCTTATGCGTTCATGAAACAACTATCGATTGAGTACCTATTATATGCCAGGCACAGTTACTGCCTCTTGTGTTACATCAGTAAACAGTTAAAAAAAACAAAAAGCCATGCCCTTACAAAGTTTATGTTTTAGTGAGCCTAACCTCAAACAGTTTCCCAACTTATGTCTTTATTAGCAAAGAGAGAAGGCATTCTATATTCAGAGGACATCAGAAACAAGGAGTTAGAGATAGGAAGATATAGCTGAACAATGTGTAGTCCAGTTCAGCTGGAGCATAAAGATAGGACAGGCAAGGAGGCCGGGCATGGTGGCTCATGCCCGTAATCCCAGCACTTTTGGAGGCCAAGGTCGGCGGATCACCTCGAGGTCAGGAGTTCGAGATCAGCCTGGCCAACATGGTGAAACCCCGTCTTTACTAAAAGTACAAAAAAATTAGCTGGTCATGGTGGTGTGTGCCTGTAATCCCAGCTACTTGGGAGGCTGAGGCAAGAGAATTGCTTGAACCTGGGAGGCGGAGGTTACGGTGAACTGAGATCGCACCACTGCACTCCAGCCTGGGTGACAGAGCAGGACTCCGTCTGTCCCAAAGGGACAAATTGGGACCCAAAGACAAAGGGGCTCAGAGAAGGGATGCCAAGTAGAGTCAGAACTAACTCTAACAAAAACCATAGGGAGTAAAGTTTGGTTTTTCAGAGATTAAAAGCAGAAACATGGGAGGAGCAGAATGGAGATGGAGGAATTAGTTAGGAAACTATTGAAATGGCCCAAAGGAGAGGTATCAAGGCCTAGTTTATGCTATGAAGAGAATGGCTGGAAAGAAAGACCAGAATGGGAGAGACAGATCACTGTGGAATCGACAAGAATCAGTGAGAGATTGAATCAAGCAATCCAAAAGGAAACAAGCTTGTTTTGAACTCAGGTAACAGAAAGAATTATGATGTCATTTACAGTGATGAATATGTCAGGAAGACAGAATAGGGCTGTTTTTCTGGGACCTGGATTTTCTAAATAAAAAATATCAATTTTATGAATCTTATGGGGCTATAAATTTATATTTTGAAAGGACTTTTGTAATTTTGTAATTATTGTATTTGAGTTATGATTTCCTACTTTGTCTTATTTTACTACTTTTTCTCAGTTTAACTTACTGTATGTACTTACGTGAAACTTTATATTTATTTTTATTGATTGATTCAGACAGAGTCTCGCTCTGTCTCCCAGGCTGGAGTGCAGTGGTCCAATCTTGGCTCATTGCAACCTCTGCCTCCCGGGTTCAAGCGATTCTCCCTCTTCAGCCTCCTGAGTAGCTGAGACTACAGGCGCCAGCCACCACGCCTGGCCAATTTTTGTATTTTTACTAGAGGCGGGTTTCACCATGTTGGCCAGGCTGATCTTGAACTCCCGACCTCAAATGACCCACCTACCTCAGCCTCCTAAAGTGCTGGGATTACAGGTGTGAGTCACCACACCCAGCCAAATTTTGTATTTATAACACAAAAAATTCAAACAAGTTCAGAAGGATTTAGTCATGCTTCTTTGTTCTTTTAAATTTGAAAGTGCTTTCATATCATTATTTTTCAACATTTTACATTAATCAGCTTTTAGTAGATGACCATAAATATCATTTTGTCTTATTCTGTTATAGTAGTTGCTAATACAAGATATTTTTTCAATTATTATGGAAGTCTGTGGAATGAGCTGCTTTTGCATATATCAAATTTTTATAGAATGATTGCATTACATGTGTGGGAGCTTCTAATATTAAGCCTGATTATCAATACTGGGAATAAATTCCATATTCATGTATTTTATTAATAAATTCAAACTTATTTTTAAAATGGGATACATATTATAAACTTTTTTTTTCCACTTTAAGTGAGTTGCATTATTGGAGTTACTACTAGTGACATGGACAGTGGAAATGTAGGACTGGAGATCAGAGTGTTCATAGATGAAGAATTTGGTTGAGTATTTGGTGGGCATAAAATTTATACATTTTCATGTATTTGTTTTTGAAAAACTGATATTTTCTATGTTGTCTCCCTTGTTTATGTAAGTCTTTACATTATTTGAGAGTCACAATACATCAAATTGTATCACAGTGTATAAGAGTAGCAGCCGGGCGCGGTGGCTCACGCCTGTAATCCCAGCACTTCGGGAGGCCAAGACGGGCGGATCATGAGGTCAGGAGATCGAGACCATCCTAGCTAACATAGTGAAACCCCATCTGTACTAAAAATACAAAAAAATTAGCCAGGCGTGGTGGCAGGCGCCTGTAGTCCCAGCTACTCAGGAGGCTGAGGCAAGGGAATGGCGTGAACCTGGGAGGCGGAGGTTGCAGTGAGCCAAGATCATGCAACTGCACTCCAGCCTGTGTGACAGAGTGAGACTCTGTCTCAAAAAAAAAAAAAAAAAAAAAAAAGAGTAGCTCGTGCTGCCTCTTATGGAAAGAGGATTTGAGGCCTTGTCTTGTATAACAAGCACACTGTTTCATTTCAACTATATTAAAGATTAATGATAATAAAAGCATGTAAAGATGCTTTCACACACACTTTTTATAAGATTAATAATATGCCAATGTCACTTGGTACCCTTAGACTAGGTATTAATCATGTGCTATATTTTCATTATGTGCCTTTAAGTTATAAGAAGAAATTAGCAGTTGATTTTCGTTCTTATAATGTGTAAATATGTTAATTGATAAAAGATAGACCAATTTTTGGTTTATTTAAATTCTTTTATTTTATTATTTATTTAAATTACCTTAGGTTTTTAATATTAATTCATTTTCATATTAAACACACAGAATCATAGTTTTGTCAGGGTCCCAAGCAAGCGGCGTGGTCAAGTTGGCTTAGGCAATGAGATGCAGTGTGGAAAGGCCAGTGGCATGGGAGCATCTGAGTCAATGCCAACACTACAGAGCCATTTCTTGGGAAGAGTGGGAAAGCCGTCTGCAGGGACAGCCTCACGGGTGTGCGATCCATGCAGGTGCACATGGTGCCATGCTCAAAATGGCCCTGTACTTGCTTTAATGCTGTGCTTTCACCGTCTTGCAATTCTTAACAATTTTTGAACAGGGAGCTCTGCATTTTTATTTTGCACAGGTCCCCCAAGTTATGTAGTCAGTCCCGGTTATTGGGATCCCACTTGATCCCCCTGATAGTAGCCATGCTCCTGTCGAGTGTCCTTTGTGTCTGCTCCCCTCGTTGCTTGTTTTTCCTCCCCCTGCTGAGTCATCTCTGCTCTTCTCTCTACATTATGGTTCACACTTAGCATGGTTTCTGCTGCTGTTTCTCTGTGTATCTTCTGTACTTTCCCACAATTTTTAATCTTTTTCTGGCTTGTCACATTCCCACTCCCTGAGAGAGGGTGTGCTATTGGGAGTGTTAGGAACTATACCCAAAAAGGACAGTTTTATCTACTTGGAATTATAAGAACAAATCTTACAGCTTATGAGTTTTCCAAAGGCCTACAAAAAACATCTCTGAGACATAAAACTAAATATATATATATATATGTGTATATATATATATATATATATATATATAGAGAGAGAGAGAGAGAGAGAGAGACAGAGAGAGAGAGAGAGAGGCTCCAAATAGGAAGAGAAAACTACAATGTCAAAATTAACAAATATTTAAATAATATGTTTAAAACTTACTAATAGTTAAATTTAGTGTTCGTAAAAAGTTCCTGACATTTGAAGATAATTTTGCATGATTCTTAGGTTTGCATAATCATGACATTAAAAGCTCCACAGTGTGCCCATTACATTTTTTCTTGTATAAATTAATTCTAAAACATATTTGTTGTTTCAAAATAACAAAGTAAATGTACTTATTAAATAATTACTTGGTGCTCAGCTGATTTTTAGGTTTTTCCCTGATTGTTACAGATTAAATATAATTTATAAAAAACATGTACAATAAGAGATTTTAGACATCCTGAACTTTGCTCCTGCTGCAAAACAATGAAAAATGGCAGATACATTGTTTTTCAAATAGTTTCACATGTTGCACTGAGCTATGAGCTAGCAAAATAAGAATTATAATAAAAAAATAGAATACCGAGATGCTGTCAATGTCTTTTAGCCGAAGACCACCAGGAGCACATCAGCAGTTAAACAAGTTCGGATTTATTGCTCATTGTATTGAGAAAAGACCCTCATTGCATAGGGAACAATGAGGTGTCTTGGTAACAGAGTATTAGTGACAATCTATTACAGGGTTTGGGCTTTGGTTGGGTGATTTGGAGAAGAATTTAAGGAAATGGGATTTTCCCCTAGATTGGATAGAGTAAAAAAGCAAAGGCAATTCTATGACCAGGTATCTCAATATGTTTTATCTAGAGTGAGGGTAGACTTAGAATGAGGATCAAACTAGGTAAAAAAGTATCAGTTACTCATTTTAGCCAAGAGGGGATGTTTTGTATTTTGTGAATGGCACAATGACTTTGTTTTTTCAACATTTAGAAAAAATTATTAAGTAGCTGTGTTTTGTCTCCCTTTATCATGGTCTCAGAGTACTCTTTTCCGAGCTTTTTATTCTGTCAGATTATATTCAATAGAGTAACAACGCTTAGATGTGAGTGCCAGGGCAGCTTCCAGACATCAGAGGGTGGCTCTTTCTTTTCTTTCTCAATGTGAAAACTGAAATAAAAGCAGGAATTCAGAGTCAGGCACACAAGAAAGTTGGCTTTCAGCCAGGAGACTTCACTGAATGTTGGTGAGTCAAACTTCTGATTGTCATCTGGGATAAAACTGGTAGGAGAAAAATTTTTTGAAGAATTTATGCCTGAGGCTGGGTGCAATGGCTCACGCTTTTGTTCCCAAAACTTTGGGAGGCTGAGGCAGGAAGATCCCTTGAGGCCAGGAGTTTGAGACCAGTCTTGGCAACATATCAAGACCCAGTCTCTACAAAAACGAAAAAATTAGCCAGGCATGGTGGCACTCACCTGTACTCCTAGTGACTTTGGAGGATGTGGCAGGAGGATCGCTTGAGCCCAGCAGTTTGAGACTGAGATGAGTTATAATTGCACCACTGCAATACAGCCCTGGTGACATACTAAGACCCTGTCACCAACAAAACAGAAAAAAGAAGAATTTATGACTGATAAGACCCATAGTGTGACATTAAAGAGGCCACATATTTCATGTCTCCCTCCCACAGTCCCTTCCAGAAGGAGATGACCAGTAAACCTGTTTGTCTTTATGTTGATGTTGAATGAACAGGAGAGAAGAGTCTAATGATCATTTGTAAATTCAAGCCAGCCGCCACGTGTGCATGGAGCCCAAATTCACATGTGTTCACGAGAAAACAACTGACTTCTAGCTGAAACTTTAGTTTGAGGTGCTTCTAGGTTGGTAATGCTTTCAGGGCCCCTGAAAGAAGCAAATTTAAATCACTTTTGAAGGAACTTAATTTCAACCAAAGCTTCATAGTCAAAAACAAAATGTGCAGGGAAATGAGGCTCCGTGAGTAACAGCCAGCAAACACAGCAGACTACAGAATCAGAGTCTCAGAAATTCTACATATGAGTGTTATCAGACATATAAAACAAAATATGTGTATTTAGTATGTATAAAAATATGAGTAACGAATAAAAAAACCATAAAAATAACAAGGCCGATTTTAGAAAATCTTTTAGCAATTAAAAATTACAAAGATGAAAATTAATTAACTATATAAAGAAAAAATCTAAATTAATTATTAAACAGATACAATCAAAGCTGGATTAATCAAGGAATTTAGGATACAAGTCCATAATAAACAGGCAGAGTACTTTGCATAGGGATCCATCCTTTTCTAGCCTGTGTATAACTTCTCAGCCTCATTTCTATTCTCTACGTATAAAGAATTCTTAGAGTTCCCTGCATATTTCCTCACCAGCTTTCATCTACATACTTATATTATCACATTTGTCACATTATTATGTAAATTTGATTACATGTCTTTCTCCTTGCTGAACTGTGAGCTCTTTGATGGCAGGGGAAAAAAAAGTCTTATTAATTAATCTTCGATTTCCTAGTAGTATTTGACACAATACACAATTTGAGCTAAGTATTTAATGTTCATTGAAATAACCTGAATTCTCAAATTTTCCATTTATCCACACTTTTAATCATGTCACTTTTTCCTTTGTAGATGAGGAACATTAAAGATTATGAAAGCAATAACTTCCCTAGAGGTGGAGCATGTCACTCCTATGGACCTTAAAATCACGATCATCTTGAAGTTAGCAACATTTGCTTGTCTAAAAGCCATAGGAACAGAACAGTTTATTCTTTGTTAAACTGTTTTTGTTTGGCAAAATGTTATTATTTTATTTTGGTAATCTACATTTCACTGTAACCTCTGCCTTCCAGGTTCAAGTGATTCTCCTGCCTCAGCCCTTCGAGTAGCTGGGATTACAGGCGTGCACCACCAGGCATGTGCCACCACACCTGGCTAATTTTTGTATTTTTAGTAGAGATAGGGTTTCACACTGTTGGCCAGGCTGGTCTCAAACTCCCGACCTCAAGTGATTGACCCACCTTGGCTTCCCAAAGTGCTGGGATTACAGGCGTGAGCCATTGTGCCAGGCCCCCTGAGATAATTCTTAAGCTTAATGGCTTCTGTGACCATAAAATAAGCAGAACCTGTACTAATATTATGGTACAAAATTAGAACATAGAGCTTTTCTAGAATACTAATTTATCTGAAATATTTATACATTTACTCAATATTTATGTCTAAATATTTAGTGTGATAAATGCACAACTGAAACACACTAAAAAATGTTTTAGCAGTAAGACTTGTAGTAAAAAGGAAGAAGTTATTTATTTTTTTCTGACTTAAAACATGCAGAAATAAAAAGTCAAATACCATTCACACAACAACATTCAATTGGAGAACATCGTGGCATTTTTTTCCTCAAGTAAACTGTGTGTGTGTAATATTATTTCAGCATTATTTCTTCATGAATTGTTTTCATGCCTAGGTAGTCAAAAGGAATTTAATGTGTTTTCTAAGATTTTACCTATTTTAGGCATTCTTTCCTCTGGTCTTTTACCATTCTGACCAGTTGCTAGTAGATTTATTACCCTAAGCTTGGGATAGTGGTTTTTATAAATCAATCCTCAAGTGATTTATGAAATCACAATAGAAGTGCTAAGAATACAGACTTTATTAAGCTGCGTTACAGTGCCACACATATTCTACCCTTTAAAATAAAGGACATACCAAGCAAAGCCCCATGCTTTGACAGTGTTTCACCTTCATGCTTGGATAGCTGTACTAACAGGCCATCGTAGTGGGAAACTTACATTTTCATAGTTCAGATGACTGTGGAAAGAAGTTTAACATTTATTGACTTCTAAAAATCTATTTCCACGGTCTACAGCACCCACAATCACCATCCCTACTCACGATAAGAGGATATTCTAGTGAAGAATAAACAATGTCCCCTAAAATTTGGAAAGGGTATTAAGATATTGTTTAACGAATGAACTTCATTAAAGACCCTTATAATCAGGGATTATGAGGAATTTGAATAATTAATCATAATACTAGGTGATAATATAAAATGTAAAATTCTAGTCCTGTTCAAATGGCATATATCAAACCTTTATATACATATATATTTATTTCATTGAAGAACTGTGTATTTTTTCAATAAGCTTATCAACTCAATAGCGGTCTTTCCCTAATTTCATTATTTCATGAAACATACATACAAAAGAATGTTGTATGTTACAGAGACATACACACATATTTGCATATAGGCATTTTCTCATTTTGTTAAAGACCACCATGGCTTATAGCATTTATATTTCAATAATAGTAGGTCAATAAAGAACTGTGCCATATTATTATTTTGTATCTGTCTATACTCTTATAAACATTGATTTCCTGTTGTGTAGCTATTTCATTTATTATTTTATATCTCTTCTTTGATTTTTCTATTTTAATAAAGAGTAATTTAGAACATTATCCACATTGTGCCTTAACTTACATTATTTTATGGTAAAATGAGTGCACGTCTTTCATGTTTTAGTGGTTTGATTGATGTAACAAAATGTGTTAAATAGTTATATGGCAAATAATGACACATCTTGCTGGCTAATATAGTAACTTTGTCATAACAAAGCCTAATATCCTGTTATAAAGTCATTAATAAAATAGCCTCATCATAATTTTATTCCTATTCCCAAAAGGGAGAATATAAGAATATTCTAATTTTTGTCTGTTTTTTTAAAAATATATTCATTCAAAATGAACACTTGAAACTATAAAATTTTGGTTTTATTTAACAAGAAAATGAAATTACTTTTTCCTTCCAGAATCTAGATACAAGACCTCAGCTGCATTTCATGAAACACATAATTGGATATTATGAAACATGCTGAATCTTATAAATGACATTTTAGTGAGGCACTACACATTTCTTCTTCAGAGTATTTAACTTTTAGAAAATATTTGGTGCTAAGTTTAGATGATGATTAGAATTTTACAGTGCCTTTAGTTGTCGCTCATAATTCCTTAAAGTAAATCCTGATTTACAAGACTTCAGTGCCAGCATGATGCAGTAGAAAAAGCAAGTTGGGCAGGGGAGGATTCTGTCCTCAACTTTACATCTTACTAATTTTATCACCTTGGACCAGTTTTGTAAACTCTCTAAGGTTTAGCTTCCTTGGCTACAACATGGGAACGATAAAACTTATCCTTAGAATATTTTAGACTTTCTTAGGTTCAAAGTATTAACTTTAGAGATATCATGTGTATTACTTTGCTAGGGCTGTCACAACAAAGTACCAAACTGAGTGGCTTGAACAGCAGAAATCTATTTTCTCACAATTCTGGAGTCCAGATGTCTGAGATCAAGATGGCTGCAGTGTTGGTTTCTTCTAAGGCCTCTTTCCTTGGCTTGTTGTAGATAGCTGTCTTTTTCTGGTGTCTTCTTGTGGTTTTCCCTTTGTGTGTGTGTCCTACTATAAGGACATCAGTCAGATTGGATTACCTCACCTCATGACCTCATTTAACAGTAATGACCTCTTTAAAGGCTGTATTTCCAAACACAGTCACATTAAGAGAAACTAGGGATTAGGACCTCATCATAGAAATTTGAAAGGGACACAATTCAGCCCATAACCCTACTCCATGACAAACCAAATATATTAAGCTATCTTTGAACTTGTTTTAATATAATTATATACACACAGGAAGTTGCAAAGGTAGTACTGAGAGACCTTGTGTATATGTGTATCCCTCACTCAAAATTTTCCCCAATAGTTACAACTTACGCTATTATAGTACCATGTCAAAACCAGCAATTTGACACTGGTATAAGATCATTATTGTTTTATGTTATTTTATCATGTGTATAGATTCATGTAAACACCATAATCAAGTCCAGAGCTATAGCATCGTCCTGAAGATCCCCCTTGTGCTACCCTTTCATTGCCACATCCATCCCTTTCTTCTCTGCCACTCTTTTTTTGGGGGGACGGAGTCTTGCTCTGTCACCCAGGCTGGAGTGCAGTGGCGTGATCTTGGCTCACTGCTAGCTCCGCCTCCCGGGTTCTCGCCATTCTCCTGTCTCAGCCTCCGGAGTAGCTGGGACTACAGGTGCCCGCCAGCATGCCCAGCTAATTTTTTGTATTTTTAGTAGAGACGGGGTTTCACCATGTTAGCCAGGATGGTCTCGATCTCCTGACCTCGTGATCCACCCGCCTCCACCTCCCAAAGTGACACCTGGCAACCACTAACCTGTTTGCCATCTCTACAACTTGGATAGATCTTGACAGCATACACTTAGTTAAAAAAGTCAATCTCAAAGATTATATACCATGTACCTTCATTTATATAACATTCATGAAGTAACAAATTGTAAGTAAATGTTTAAAATTAACTATATTGAGCTATAATTTACAAATAATAAAATGCACTCATTTTAAGCATACACTTCAGGGGATTTGGACATGTGTATATACACATGTAACCACAAACCTAGTTAAGATGTAAAATATTTCCATTACCTCCAAAAGTTCCCTTCTGCTACAGGAAAACCTCATCCTCACCCCTAGGAAGCCACTGATCTGCTTTCTATCACTATAGATTACATTTACTTTTATATAAATGATATCATACAGTTGATACTTCTTGGGTATAGCTTCATTTTCTTAGTACAATGTTTCTGAAATTCATCCATGTATTCCTGAGAAGTACTTCATTTATTTACCCACTATTCTATGGATGCATATTTAGGTTTTCCCAATTTTGTGATATTATGAATTAGGTTGCTAAGAACATTCACGTAAGAGTCTTTTGATGCATATTTGTTCTCTTGATTTTCCTTAGGTAAATAACAAGGATTAGAATTGTAGGGTAGTAGGGTCATGTGGTAAATGCATGTATAAATTTATAAGAAACTGTCAAACTTTTCCAAGTGGTTATGCCATTTTATACAGGCTGCTGTGACTGTGATTGCATTCTTGATTTTGCTCTTAGCTTAAACAATATTGGTGTATATGAATGCTACTGATTTTTGTACATTGATTTTGTATCCTGAAATTTGGCTGAAGTTGTTTATGAGATCTAGGAGCTTTTGGGCAGACATCATGGGGTTTTCTAGTCATAATCATTTAATCTGCCAAAATAGATAGTTTGACTTCCTTTCTTCCTATTTGGGTGCCTTTTATTTCTTTCTCTTGCCCAATTGATCTGGCTTGGACTTCCAGTACTTTGTGGGCATCTCACTTCCAGTGAGAGTGGGCATCCTTGTCTTCTGGTTCTCAAGGTAAATGCTTTCAGCTTTTGCCCATTCAATATAATGTTGGCTGTGGGTTTTTTATGGATGGGTCTCATTATTTTGAGATATGTTCCTGCATTGCCTCATTCATTGAGGGTTTTTAACCTGAAAGAATGTTAAATTTTATCAAAAGCCATTTCTGGATCTATTGAGATGATTATGTGGTTTTTGTTTTTAGTTCTGTTTATGTGATGAATCACATTTATTGATTGTACATGTTAAACCAACCTTGCATCCCAGGAATGGAGCCCACTTGATCATGGTAAATTATCTTTTTTATGTGCTGGTGTATTTGGGATGCTAATATTTTAGTGAGGATTTTTCATCTATGTTCATTAGGGATATTGACCTGAAGTTTTGTTTTTTGTTGTTGTTGTATCTCTACAGGTTTTTATATTAGAATGATGCTTATCTCATGAAATGAGTTAGGGAGAAGTCCCACGTCCTCAATTTTTTGGGATAGTTTCAGTAGGATTGATACCATCTCTTCTCTGTATGTCTGGTAGAATTTGGCTGTGAATCCATCTAGTCCAGGGCTTTTTCTGGTTGGGAAGCCTTTTATTACTAATTCAATTTCACAACTCATTATTCTTCTGTTCATAGTTTCTCTTTCTTACTGTTTCAATCTTGGGAGTGTTTATGTTTCCAGGAATTTATCCATTTCTTCTACATTTTCTAGTTGTGTGCATAGAGGTGTTCATAATAGTATTTGAGGGGTTATTTTGTCTTTCTCTGGGGCCAGTGGTAATGTCTTCTTTGTCATTTCTGATTGCGTTTATTTGGATCTTCTCTCCTTTTTTCTTTATTAGTCTAGCTAGCAGTTTCTCAATCTTATTCTTTCAAAGACCAACTTTTGGTTTTGTGGATCTTTTGTATGGTTTTTTGTGTCTCAATTTCTTTTTTTTTTTTTTTTTTTTTTTTGAGATGGAGTCTCGCTCTGTTGCCCAGGCTGGAGTGCAGTGGTGTGATCTCGGCTCACTGCAACCTCCACCTCTGGGATTCAAGCAATTCTCCTTTCTCAGCCTCCTGAGTAGCTGGGATTACAGGTGCCCACCACCACACTCAGCTAATTTTTTATTTTTAGTAGAGATGGGGTTTCACCATGTTGGTCAGGCTAGTCTCGAACCCCTGACCTCATGATCCACCCACTTCAGCCTCCCAAAGTGCTGGGATTACAGGCGTGAGCCACTGCACCTGACCTTGTGTCTCAATTTCATTCAGTTCAGCTCTGACTTTGGTTATTTCTTTTTTTCTGCTAGCTTTGGGGTTGGCTTGCTCTTGTGCCAGTTCCTCTAGATGTGATGTTAGGCTGTTAATTTAAGATCTTTCTAACTTTTTGATGTGGGTGTTCGGTGTTATAAACTTTCTTCTTAATACTGTTTTAGCTGTGTCCCAGAGATTCTTGTATGTTGTGTCTTTGCTTTTATTAGTCTCAAAGAATTTATTGATTTCTGACTTAATGTCACCATTTACCCGAAAATCATTCAGGAGCAGGTTGTTTAATTTCCATATAATTGTATAGTTTTGAGAGGTCTTCTTAGTATTGATTTTTGTTTTTATTGTCCTGTGGTCCAGGAGGATGGTTGATATGGTTTTGTTTTTTTCTTTGTTGAGAATCGTTTTATGGCCAATTATGTGGCTGATTTTAGAGTATATGCCATATGCAGATGAGAAGAATGTATATTCTGTTGTTGTTGGGTGGAGTGTTCTGTGGATGTCTGTTAGGTCTGTTTGGCCAAGTATCGAATTCAGATCCCAAATATCTTTGTTATTTTTCTGCCTCGATGATCTGTCCAATGCTGTCAGTGGGGTGTTGAAGTCTCCCACTATTTTTGTGTGGTTATCTAAGTCTTTGTTAGTCTCTAATAGCTATTTTATGAATCTAGGTGCTCCAGTGTTGCATGTATATATATTTAGTATATAAATAGTAACCTTGAATGTAAACAGGCTAAATGCCCTACTTGAAAGGCACAGAGTGGCAAGCTGGATAAAGAAGCAAGACCCAACTATATGCTGTCTTCAAGAGATACATCTCACATGCAATGACACTCATAGGCTCAAAGTAAAGGGATAGAGAAAAATCAACAAAGCACACGGAAAACGAAAAAGAGCAGGAATTGCTAGTGCAACTTCAGACAAAACAGACTTTAAACCAACAACAATCAAAAAAGACACAGAAAGGCATCACATAATGATAAGGGTACAATTTAACAAGAATGTTTAGCATATTTTCATGTCCTTAATGGCCATTCATTTATCTCCTTTGATGAAGAAACTGCAAAGTCTTTTGTTCATTTTAAAAATCTTGTTCTTCAGCTGATAATTAAGTTGTAAATATTCATTATAATTGTGAATGCAAGTCCTTTGTCAGATATGTATATTGTGAATATTTTCTCCCAGTCTATGCCTTATTTTTTCATTTTCTTAATTTATCTCTTGAAGAGCAAAAGATTTTATTATTGGTGAAGTCTAGTTTATAATTTTTTTTAATTCTTAGTTGTTTCTTGTCAAAGAAATCTTGGCTTGCCTAAATTTGTGAAGATCTTCTTCCATGTGTTTTTCTAGAAGTTTTATGATGTTAACTTCCATATTTAGATTGAAAATTCAGTTCAAGTTATTTGTCCATGGTATAATATTGAGCTGAGGCTTTAGTTTTGTTATATATACACATATTTAATTATGCCAGCCACATTCGTTGAAAAGATTATCCTTTCCCTATTAAGTCATCTTAGAAATATGTCAAAAACATTTGAAATTATGTGTCAGCCTATTTCTAGACTCTTATGTTCATGTATCTATTTGTTTTTGTTATGAAATATCTATATCTAGGCATGCCTTCATATTTAAAAGTAGCATTTCTCAGCTCATGAGAAAGCCTCAGATTTAGATATTACTTTTATACTAATGTGATAACAATAATTATACATTTCGTAAAATGACATGAACTTTACTGTTACTCAAGCATAAGTACATTTTTACTATCATCATATTATGTTTATTAAAGAATTTTATCTGATTCTTGTTATAACTATGAGCAAATATTAGTAACAACATTCAAGATAATTAGAGTTTGAGATGCAATAAAGGCTCAACAATTGCCTTGTTTTTCCAGTCCTTTGACTCATTTCTATCAAAGATCCCCATAGTATTTATATACATATTTCAGAAAACATTCCAAAATTCAGCATTATTTAATGCAAAACTTCTTTGAATGTATAAATGTTAGAAAAAATTCATAGTGTATATAAGGAATCTGCTGTCAAATTCCAGACTAGAAAAAGATTGTTTACCTCTAAGGAATAGTGGATCATGGGGCAGGTACAGTGGCTCACATTTGTAATCCCAGTACTTTAGAAGGCTGTGGTAGGAGGAGCACTTGAGACCAGGAGTTCCAGTCCAACTTGGCCAACACAGTGAGACTCTGTCTCTACAAAAAAGAAAAGAATTATCCAGGTGTGGTGGTGCATGCCTGTAGTTGTAGCTACTGGGAAGTTTGAGGAAGGGGGATCACTTGAGCCCAGAAATTTGAGGCTGAGGTAAGCTATGATTGCTCCACTCTACTTCACTGAGGTGACAGAGCACAAGACCTTGTCTCTTAAGAAATAATAAAAGAAAAGAAAAGAAATAGGGAGTCAAGGAAATTAAATCCTTAGCTACATTTCTAGGTAAAACAATAAGTTTTTTATATTTAATCATAATAATTATACATTTATGAGGTACATGTGATATTTTGATACATGTGTAGAATGTGTAATGATCAAATTAGAGTACTTGGGATATACATCACATCAAAAATTTATCATTATTTGTGTTGAGAACATCTCTTCTAGCTATTTTGAAATATATAATCTATTATTGATAACTATAGTTACCATATTGTGCTATCAAACAGTGTATTAGTTCATTCTCACACTGCTATGAAGAAATACCTGAGACTGGGTAATTTATAAAGCAAAGAGGTTTATTTGACTCACAGTTCTGCATTGCTGGGGAGGCCTCAGGAAACTTACAGTCATGGCAGAAGGCAAGGAGAAGCAGGCATCTTCTTCACAGGGCGACAGGATGGAGTGAGTGCAAGCAGGGGAAATGCTAGACACTTGTGAGAACCATCAGCTCTTGTGAGAACTCACTATCATGAGAACAGCATGAGGAAAACCACCCCCATGGTCCAATTAGCTCCACGTGGGTCCTACCCTTGACATGTGGGGATTATGGGGATTACAACTCAAGGTGAGATTTGTGTGGGTACACAGAGCCAAACTATATCAAACACCAACTGTTTCCTTCTATCTAACTGTATTTTTGTATCCATTAACCAACTCTTCATCCTCTCCCTCCTGCTTGCCCTTCCCAGCCTCTTATAAGCACCCTCCATGAGATCAACTTCTTTTTAGCTTCCATGTATGTATTAGTCCATTTTCCTATTGCTATAAAGAACTGCCTAAGATGGGGTAATTTATAAAATTATAAGAGAAAGAGGTTTAATTGACCCACAGTTCCGAATGGCTGGGGAGGCCTCAGGAAACACAATCATGGCAGAAGGCAAAGGGGAAGCATGGCACCTTCTTCACAAGGTGGCAGGAAGGAGAAGTGCCCAGTGAAGGAGGAAGAGCCCCTTATGAAACCATCAGATAGTATGAGAACTCACTATCATCAGAATAGCATGCAGGAAACCACCCCCATGACTCAATTACCTCCACCTGGTCTCTCCCTTCACCCATGGGGATTATGAGGATTACAATTCAAGATGAGATTTGGGTGGGGAAACAAAGCCTAATCATATTAACATATAAATGAAACATGATATTTGTGTTTCCATGCCTGTCTTATTTCACTTAACATGATGTCCTCCAGGCTCATCCACATCTGCAAATGACAGGATTTTATTCTTTTTGTGGCTGAATAATATTTCATTGTATATGTGTATATATATATGACATTGTATATATATACACTATATACATATGTATATATGACATTGTGTGTGTATATATATGTCATATATATATATATATGACTGGGTCTCACTTTTTCAGCCTGTCTAGATTGCAGTGGCTTGATCATAGCTCACTGCAGCCTTGAACTCCTGGCTCAAGTGATTCTCCCACCTCAGTGTCCCAAGTAGCATTCCAGTTTGTATATATACCACATTTTCATTGTTCATTCGTCTCTTGATGGACACTTAGGTTGATTCCATATCTTGGCTATTGTGAATAGTGCTACAATAAACATGGGAATGCAGATGTTTCTTAGATATATTGATTTCCTTTCTTCTGGATATATGCCCACAATGAGATTGCTAGATCATATGGTAGTTCTATTTTTTAGTTTTTTGAAGAATCTTCATATTTTCTTCCATAAAGGCTGCACTAATTAACATTCCCACCAACAGTGTACAGGAGTTTTCTCCTTTTCCACATCCTTGCCAGCATCTGTTATTTTTAGTCTTTTTGATTACAGCCATTTTAATGGGGGTAAAATAATATCTCACTGTGCTTTCGATTTGCATTTCTCTTATGATTTGTGATGTTAGGCAGTTTTTCATATGCCTGTTGGCCATTTGTACATATTCTTTTCATAAATATCTGTTCATCCTCTTAGACCCCCTCCCTTTTTTTTTTTTTTTTTTTTTTTTTTTTTTTTTTTTTTTTTTTTTGAGAATAGATTCTCACTCTGTTGCCTAGACTGGAGTGCAGCCATGATCTCAGTTTACTACAACCTCTACCTCCTGGGTTCAAGGCATTCTCCTGCCTCAGCCTTATGAGTAGCTGGGATTACAAGTGCCTGCCACCATGCCTGGCTATTTTTTGTATTTTTAGTAGAGACAGGATTTTACCATGATGGCCAGGCTAGTCTCGAACTCCTAACCTCAAGTGATCTGACTACCTTGGCCTCCCAAAGTGCTCGGATTACAGATGTGAGCCACTGCACCCAACCTCTTTGCCCACTTTTTACTGGGATTATTATTATTTTTAGTGTCGAGTTGCTTGAGTTTTTTATATATTTTGATTATTAATCCCATGTTAAATGAATAGTTTGCACATATTTTCTCCTATTCTATAGGTTGTCTCTTCACTCTGTTGATTGTTTCCCTTGCTATATGGAAGCTTTTTAGCTTGATCTAATTCGATTTGTCTGTTTTTGTGTTTGTTGCCTGTGAATAAAGCAATAACTCTCCCAGAAGAAATAATCTACGTAACTTTTAATTTAAAAAAAAGAAAAGAATTATCACACATTATATTAGCCTATTCTCATGCTGCTACGAAGAAACGCCCGAGACTGGGTAATTTATTTATTTTTTTAAAAAAAGAGGTTTAATTGACTCACAGTTCTGCATAGCTGGGGACACCTCAGGAAATTTACAATCGTGATGGAAGTGGGAGCAAACATGTCCTTCACATGGCGGCAGGAGAGAGAAGTGCAGAGAGAAGGTGGGGAAAGCCCCTTGTAAAACCATCAGATCTCATAAAAACTCACTCACTATCATGAGAACAGCATGGGGGGGCAGGGGGAACAAGCCCCATGATCTAATTACCTCCCACAAGGTTCCTCCACCAACACATGGGGATTACAATTCAGATTACAATTCAAGATGAGTGGGTGGGGGCACAGCAAAACTATACCAGATATTGAAAAGCAATTTATATAATTGCAAAAACTATCCATTTATAAAAGAGTAAATGGTTTGTATCTTTACAAATGAAAATCACTAGTAGATTCTGCCTCTATTTGGTTTTTATAAAATTATGTTTTTCTATATGTACCATGGAGTACCATGACATGGTTAAAAACAACAGACTAGACACACACACAGCAACATGAATAGAATTTAAAAACAATGCAGGCAAGGCTGCATTACAGCAGCATATTTTAGAAAAGGAAAAAGCCTTGAAACAACCCAAGTGTGCATCAAAAAGCAATTCATTAAAGAAATTATATTCCATACACAGTGACATACTATATAGCTGTAAAAAGAGATGAAAAATATCTCTATATATGATTCCTGATGAACAAAATTCAAGGTAGAGAAAATGGTGCATGATTGCTACCTTTTGTCTAAAAACAAGTAAGGGAATACAAAAATATTTTTCTTTTTAAAAAATGAAAGTATAACCTGAATGCAGTAGAGTTATCAAAATCTACTGGCTCATAACAGAAAGATTCAAAAGTGAACTGAAAGAGGCTTCTATTGGCCATAAAAAAGGGTACAAAATTATCATCAAGAAAAATAATAACAATGGATTGAAAAACAAAATTTTTTGTAATCCATAAGCTCATCATAATTAAAAAATACATGAATTAAAAAGAAAGAAAAACTCTCAGCTTGTTTGGAGGAAACTGGTGAACCGTCTCTGTAATCTGTAATCTGCTAAATAAATGGAGACAACATTTTACCTGACTTTCTTGTAAAAACCCTAACCACATAGTTGATGAGACTGAGTTCCTCTTTATAAAAATAAGCCAGCTAATGAAGATGAAATAATAAAGTTAGAATATCACTGTCACCTGAAAACCTTTAATAAAATAATCAATCTAGACAGTGGTCATCAGTGGCTACTACTAATGTCACAAAAAGAGAAACTTCTAGACATTACGTGACTCTTGATGGACGTACAAAAGGTTTTTGGCAAGTAGACAGAAATTAAAAATTAAACCTGAACCAAGTCAATCCTTTAGATTTATCCACAAGACTGCAGAAGTTTCAAGGGACAGAGGAACATGTTAAATGGCATCATAAGATATAATCCTTAAAATTCAGAAGGTGAGAAACTCTACAAGAAAAATTTTCCAGTTTCAGAATAATGACAAATATTGGAAGACAAAAAAGAAGTAAGGAAGAGCATATCTATAGATTACTAGTAGCCTTACATGACATATCAATCACATGCAATGTGTGGAACTTGCATGGTCATTCAAACAAATCATCTATTTAAAAATTCTGCTATAATTTGGAAAATTTGAGCTCTGACTTAGATATTTGATGATTAGGGCTTTATCACATTTTCTCAGTGTAATGTTGGTATTGTGATTTTGTTTTTTATAAAACAGTTACTCTCAGTGGAACTAAGAAGCAACCTTGATCTATTAACAAGCATAAAATTCTTCCCAAATTTAGGTGACTGTTGTCCTAAGCAATGGTGTCACATAAAGCCCAGAACATACAGAGAACCTTTGTTACTATTTCAGTGTGTTAGCCCTGGTCAAGTTCCAGGACTCGGGTTGTGCTTGTAATAAGAAGAATAACTAGATCCTTTCCTTAGATCAACAATTCCTAGTATGTAGTCATGA
The DNA here is from genome assembly GCF_006542625.1 of Nomascus leucogenys. Taxonomy (NCBI): domain Eukaryota; kingdom Metazoa; phylum Chordata; class Mammalia; order Primates; family Hylobatidae; genus Nomascus; species Nomascus leucogenys. Next base: position 49,863,868 of record NC_044393.1, read on the forward strand.
AACGCAGGGGTTTTATGACCAGAAGTATAATTATGGTCATAAGGGCCCCTGAAATAAAGAGAACTTCTAAATTTGGTTTTCACAATGATTGTCAAATTTATTTGACCATGGAACATTTTTTTCCCACATAATAGCTGTTAACATCTTGTGGAACATACTTTGGGAAAGCTGTTTTAGTTATTATATTGCTGCTTACATAAATGAAGGGAGTGAGGAAACTGCTTTGCTTATTTCTGTCATTCTGTCAAAAAATCATGGTTGGCTGGATTTTCAGCTCTGGCCAAATGTCAAAAAAAGGTTTAAGTGTCAATGTAAAGTTTTATCTTGGATTTTGGAATGCTTAATCTTTACTTGACAGTGAAACCCTACATGAACGAAAGGCAGGCATCTTGTTTAAGAAGTGAGCAAGACATAAAAGATTAACATAATTTTTACATATGGTTTTCTGAAACTGCTCAATTTGTTAAAATCGACTCTTAATAGATTTGAGTTTTTGAAGGGGATTCACCAATGTTAAAATTTACCACTGGCAATTATTTTATTCATTCATTAATTTGTACTTTATTATTTCACTTTGAGTTTAGGTTCTTTATCCATCCATTACCCTCATATGCCCTTCATTTCTTGGGATCAAGTTGTTTTGCTTCTTTTGTGCATTGAGGATTCTCAGGGGGAAAAAAAATCCCTGAAAATACAGACATGTGTTTCAAATCTCCCACAGAGTTTGTAGTGGTATAAGGATGGAAGATTGAGATTTTTAATCTAGCTATAACTGCCTAAATCTTGCTTAACGGCTTTAAACAAAGAGGAGACAAAGCTAAAATTATCCTCTTTATCCACAGCCAACTTGAATTCCTTGACTAGTATCCTGACATCCCTAGTTCTACGGAATATATTAATTTAGTGGTGGGTCATGGGCCAGGATCATTAATCCTCAGTTATGTAGGAAACATGCCCATTTCCTGACACATAGGATGTGGGGATGAATTGGGTGAAAGTACCAATGAATCTAACATCTATCCATACCAGTTGTGTGATAATCCTCAAGTCAATAATCCTATTTTTACATTGGCTTCCTCAAATAAGAGATGAAGATACTTGCTGGCTTTGCTTACCTTTTAATGTTTTTTAGATGAAATGAGATGCTATCTGTGAAAGTTATTTGGAAACTGTGAGGGATTATACGTGTGGGCTTTAGTTTAATTTAGCTCGTCCTAACTTACTGGTCTGTCACATTTTACAAAGTGGCATTTGATGGTGAAGAAATCCTGAATCATTTATTTGCTGACGCCTCACATTTCTGATGGGCAGTTCTTCCTGTGAGTGCTTTGCGCATATCTGTATGTTATCAATGTCGTGTTCTCTCACCTTACATATTTCTATTCAAACAATTTTTAAATTATTCAGTGTGCTGACAACATGGAATATCATTTATGAAGGTTTTAAATTCAATTTTTAAAGCCAAAATTAATTAAAAGTATACTTTCTTAACTTACAGGATTATGAATTGGGTTTCTATTATCTTCTTCATTTATGATTTCATTTTTGGAAAAGTAACTAAATGCTGTCCATGAGTCTAGATTGAATCAGAAATTCTATATTATTTGTAGGGAAAAGCCTTCTTAATATAAGAAATTAATAGGTTTACTAATAAAGAATAAATTGAAAACTTGATTTTATGAGCAGATATGTATCCCATTTTACATATTTTAAAATCTTATAATCATCCTTGAGTCAAATTACTGTGCACCTTATGATGTTGATTGAAACAATTCTCTTTTGGAATTTACATAATTATGCCTTTACCTATTTTTAGAAAGACTACATAAAAGGTGACTTATGAGGGTTCTTTAAAGAGGTATTTTAATTTGCTAACAGGGTAGTGTTGTCATGTTGCAGATGTTTATGTGACATAAGGCAACTATTTTACTAATAATGTCAGACAGATAAACCCAGTTCCACAATCACATAGTATGAATCACTTTTGAGTCTTAATGGAGTTACACTGCTTTTCATTTGAAATATTTCATAAAGCAAAACTAAAATGATGCTGGTAGAGCAACAATAGAACATATTTCAATCACCTTAACTTGCAGAGCAGCAACACACAGGCCCACCACGCCCCCCGCTACCCCGCCACCACCACACACACACACACAGACACACACACACACACACACACTTTTTTTGTGTGTGTGGGAATACACTGATTCAAAAATAGTCATGTGTTTGGCAAGTAGATGTTCCAAAACAAATACTTTATAGCAAGGATTTCATGCTTTTCAATTTATTATGTGTGCAAAAACATCTGTAGAGGTGATTATTTCTCTCGTAATAAACCTAGTAGGAACAATTGCAGAACTTTAAGTATCTAAGTGGTAATCATTAAGGTTTACATTCAGGATATTAGTCAAATTGCCAGTCTGCTCTAGACAGCAACTCAAAGCCCTAATTCCTTATTAAGAAATTCATCTTTCTTGAAGTTAATACAAAATTAGAGAGCAGTTAAATCTGGGAAAGCTGCCAGTTGTTACTGCCATATTATTGTCCTTTGTATTTGAAAGTACTGCGGAAGCAGATTTCTACCCTGATGAAGGACAAGGGTGAGTGGTTTCGTCTTATGTGCTTATGGTCAGTATTGGATTTTTCACATTTGCCTGCTGCCATTTTGGTCACACTCTGGCTAATTGACAAGTGAGGCAGCTGGGAGTGAAGATTTAGTTATAATCCCCTGGAGAAAGTTCTTTGAGTATCTTTTATAACTTCATACATAATTCTGCTCCTTCACAAAGATTGTGTATTCACCTTCTTAGTAATGAGTCTATACCTGTGAGCCTTTGAAAAAAACAATAGGAAATACAAATTACATGGGTTTCAAAATAGGAGCAGTGGCAAAAGGGCTGATTGAACTTGGGAAAGAAATGGCAAAACTAAGCCTATTTGGCATTTTAGCAACTGGAAAGTTATTTTGGTAAGTATTGCAGTTTGTACACTCACCCGCAACCTGGATACCAGGTAGGGTATTACACTGAAATGTAATTTAGCTTTAAAGATCATTACATTACATTTGACAGGTCAAATTTTGTCAAACATAACAATATTTTTATTAAGCAGAAAAAACAAGGAAAGGAAAAGCAAAAGGAAAGGAAATGGTTAAAAAACAAACATTCATGCAATATCATCAGCCTTCAGTCCTGTGACAGCTCCATGCATTAAAAGATTACTCTTTTGGAGAACTCAGTGGCATTATGATAGCAAACCCAACAATTTCTATTTAGGGTAGATGGAAGAATATAAAGCTAGCAAGGAACGAGGATAGTGTGTCTCAATATATCATCTTTTTCTTAATCTTTTGAAGACTAATTTTTTAAAAAATATACTAAAAAATAATAGTGAATTACTAGAACATTTTTTAAAATACAAAATACAAGTTCCTAGTAGTTTTCGTTGGTGTGTTTGTTTTGTTAGTATATTTAGAACTCAAAGATATAAAATTACTCTGATAAGTTGCTACAGATGTTTTTTACCCTCAATTTATTTACAGTGTCAACCACTTCACCCACTACCACTGGATTGAACTTTATGTACTACTGACAGAGAAGACCAAAAGCCCTGCCCTTATTGTATTAAGCCATTGGGCCAAATTATTATGCTTTGTTCCTGTAATAACAATGAATCCACTACAATTTTTCTAACCAAATATATATCCTGAACACCATTAATTTTAGCAACAGAAATTAATTTCCAAGATTCCTAATGCAAATTAATAACAATCCAATGTAGATATGCAAACGTTTGAGGTCCCTAAGTAATCTCCTTTGGAGTGTTGAGTCTTGGTTAAGGTATTCCACTGCTAACTAATTGTCCATAAGGTATAGATTAAAGTTTACTTACGCATCTTACACAGACATAGACATAGAAAACACAAATAAAATGTTTATTCTGAAATATTTTAATGAAAATTATAATACATATTATCAAAGAAAAGAAACAAAAAGTCAAAACCAAAATGGTTATTTGAGTTGTGTTTAAAGAAAGACTTCCTTCACATAGGTGACCAAATGGTATAAAACTTTTAAGAGACATATAGCTATATATCTTGCTTGAATCAAGTTAAGCTTTATTTTGAAGCACTTTGCCTATAGTCCATCACCTTCTGAATTTTCCAATATAGATAATACATGGAGGAGTTCTACATCCAGGATTTTTGTTTCACTAGTACAGAAACAAAGGAGACCTGGGAAGAAGCAAAAGAACAGTTCCATTGATAGAACAGATCCAAGAGCATCCCGCAACCAGGTCTTCTAAACCTGGACTGTGGTTCAAAAATCTCCTGGCTTTTAGTATTTTTGATGAAACCATTTTTGGACAACTCATGTACTTATCATTGAATTTATGTCTTCTATTACAACCATTCCTCATCACGGGAAAATAATCTGTCACAGTAAATGAATAGCTCCACGAAACTGTAGCCTGTCCTTCTCAAAAGATCTTTAAAAGACCTCTGGAAATGTTACAGTGATTTCAGATTTTAGAAAAGTTTAAAAGTTACTTATTTGTCTTGATACATCTAATAAAAACTGACCGATGAAATTCCTACATTCTTGTCCATATGTTTACTACTTCGAGTGTTAAATATTTTGTTTAGAAACTCTTTCCTTTTACTAATGTCCTTTGCTGCAGGCTTAATTTTAATAATAGATTCCCTGACAGCTACAGATAGAGTGCTTCAGATTTTTACATATTTTTAAAAATTAACATTTCATAATAAGTTGATGGTTAAAAAATAAATCTAAACCTAGACTTGATGTTCCACTCTCATAATGGGTAATGTGCCCTGCAGTCTTTTTTTTTTTTTTTTTTCTGAGTCAGAGTCTTGCTCTGTCACCCAGGCTGGAGTGCAATGGTGCAATCTTGGCTCACTGCAACCTCCACCTCCTGGGTTCACGTGAGTCTCCTGTCTCAGCCTCCCAAGTAGCTGAGATTACAGGCACCCGCCACCACACCCATCTAATTTTCTGTATTTTTAGTAGAGACGGGGTTTCACCATGTTACTAAGGCTGGTCTCAAACTCCTGACCTCAAATGATCTGCCCGCCTTGGCCTTCCAAAGTTCTGGGATTACAGGCGTGAAGCACCATGCCTGGCCCCTGCAGTCTTATATTGATTGAAGCCAAAAGAATGACAGAGAATATTTGTTTAGCAAATACTGCTTTGAAGTATAAAATTTACATATTAAAATTAATTGCATTTGCCATCCATTTTTCCTCATGATGATTCACTAGGTCAAAAACTTTCATTTTTACTTAATATAATGAAATATAGCTCAACTGAGGGCTAAAATTATATATTAAAGTTGGTGCCATCATGTTATGGTACAATCTTGTAATATAATATGTTTGCATAATAGTTTATGTTCTCTATAGTTTCATACCTGGTGTGAATATACTGAAAATGGTAAGGATTATTTTTATATTCTTATTTTCTATTTGATGATTGTATAAGATGATTATTTGGATGATAAATCTAAATCAGTTATTATATAACATTTAAAGCAGGAAATAAAACTCAGTAAAGTTGTAAATCATCATATACTTAAACTTTTTTTACAAAACAAATGTGCTTTGATTATGGACAATTTTTGATTTTTAATAAGAGAAACTAAATATACATTTTACATCAAGAAGCCAAATTCAGTAAACACTTTTTGTTTATAAAGACACCTTTAATCAATACATAAAATTATCTCAAAATATCAACAATTAGTCATTGTAGCTGAACTATAAAGAGTTGGCATAATTTAGAATACTTGCTAATTGCCCTTTATAGTTGTCCAGATTGAGCTCTCAATATAAATGTCATGCAGCTTATTAAGCATTTAATATAGAAAAATTCAGTATTTTGAGACATAATGTGATATTATTACTGTTATGCTGTTACTGGTCTGTATATGAAAGGTTTATAGTCTCTCCAAAAATGCTTTGTATTTCATCCATTTCATTTGTCATTGAGCAATACCTATGGAATAACTAACTACTAAGTGTCAGGCTTGTCTCTCTTACAAAATTTGCATTGTAGGGGATGATAACAATAAAAAAGTAAATATATAATTTTAGATAGTGGTAAATGCCATGTAAAAGAGTACAAGAATGGTGAATGATGAGAATGGAGTTGTGGGAGATAGGGTGAGGAGTAATATTTGAGTAGAGATATGAATCACATAAAACCGGCAAAGGGAAGGTAATTGTAAACATGATAACAAGAGTAAGGGATGGATTTGTAGCAGCTTCTTGGTAGATTTGTATCATGCTCATGTAGAACATGATTGCTATATGTAACTCTTAGCATGCTGATAAGGTGCTAGTTGTTCAGATGTATAAAAATATAGAAGAATGGTAGTGATTTATTGAGATTCTGTTCCTGAGAGCCACTTGTGAAAGTAATCAGTGATAAGTTCCATATCATTCCAAGCTTTTGCAATTTAATTATGGACTCGTGCCAACAATATTTGCATACAAATTGTCCTTCAGTGTTGTATATAAATAATCCAAGTCATTTGAATTGAAAAGCATGATACTAAAATGAAGTTTTGGGAACTCTATTCCCAAGAAGAATTCTGGGATTTGTGTTTTGATTTTCACAGTATCTCCTGATTTTAAGTGGAAGATAAGATCAATAATTTGAGAAGGATGTGCCATGATAATGCCACTCCCATTAATATAGTAGATTCTCTCTTCTGTTACCTTCTTTTGTGTTCATCCACCCACTGTCTACTTAAACACTTGCTATGTTCATGCGTTTAGCATGTTTGCATCTGCTTTCTTATTTTTAGTCCCAAATTCACAATGTGTTGAAACAAAGGAACAAACAAAAACAAAAACAGAGAACCATGTCCCTGTGGTCTGTCATGTTGCCACACCCCTAAAAACAAAGTGAAACAAAATACCTCCTTGTCCCAAAATCTAATCTGTGTCAATGTTACCATCATTTTCTCAATCTCTCTGCTAGAAATCTTGGCAAAATTGTTTGTTTGTTTTATTTTATGGAATGCTTCATGGATTTGTGTGTCATCCTTGTGCAGGGGCTATGCTCATCTTCGCTGTATCATTCCAATTTTCTATGTGTGCTGCCTATGTGAACACAGAAATCTTGGCAAAATTGTTTATTCTTCCCTCACCAAACCCAAATCCATTTCAGTCACCAACTCCTGGATACCATGTTTCACTTCCTCGAACATTAAACTCAGCCTTTTGCATATAAGGTTAGAACCTACACTTGAAATAGGAGTTCAAGGTCTATCTTTGGGCCCAGTACCCATGGAGGATGTGACATACTCCTCAGTGGGGGTGGCTTATCCTCAGAGGCGTTGAATGAGGAGTCTAATGTGCCACATGCAAAATAAACTACGTAATATTAATATTTTGGGGATAAGCCCTTTTCTGTGCCCATCCTTCTTCCAGGTCTTGTTGAGAATTTCTAGCATGGTGAAGAAATTGCTTGGCACAAAATCAAGAGACCAGAGTAAACATTACACCTCTGTTGTGTGAGTTTAGGAGAGTTAATTCATCTCTAAACTCGTTTGATTATTGGTAAATTAGAACACCACCCTATTTACCATTTACAGTTCTCTGGTTGAATAAATACAGTAATAAATATTTTAAAACTTTGAAATAGGTAATATTTTACACACAGAGAAGGCAACAGTATTATTGTAGTTAATTAACACTGAGTGAACAAAACCTTAAATAATTTAGTTTTACTACTCTGAGCCTCACATTCTGCATTTTACACTAAATAACTTAAGTTAAAAATGAGTTCTAAAATGATATCCTCTCTCACTTGCAAAACAGAATTGCCTGGTTTGAAGGTAGAATCAAGAAATAAAAACATTTCAGGTCACCAAATATGATGATAGCTATGAAACTGATAAAGATTATACGTTGGGTTTGGGGGGGTCTTTATTTTAAAAAGGTGTTTTCTATCTTAAATACCCCATCTTTAGTTAATCGCGTCTCTAAAATCAGCTTTCTTCTTTAATGAATGACTTCAAATATTTGTATAATTATTAATAAAATTGATAGCTGCTTTGTAGATTTTATTAACACAGGATAGTTTATTTTAAAAATATTAAAAACTTCAACCATTTCTCCAGATTTTTAGGAGTCAGCAATTAGGTATTATCCTTAAAAGTATTACTCACTAAAAGCTAGCAATCATGGTACTATTTTCTGAAATGATCATGCAGAATAGTTGTTTTTCATTGCTATAGTATGATTTTAAGTAGTATAGAATAAAAACAGGTGTCTGGGGCAGTCTATAGTAATGCTACCTCTGAAAATTCTAAGGATATTTGGCCACATACTTCCATAAACATAAAATAGACTATTTAAAATATAATATTTGTGTTTTTTATACTTACTTTCAAAAAACAAAATATTTTGGTTAATGTATAAAGTTGATTATTTATCAAAAGACAGTAAAATTTCATTCAAATGAGATTTTTATGTGAATAGGTAATTTATAAAAAAGCCCCTTTCATTACCAAGACAATAGCTTATCAGTCCAAAATAGAAAATATATAGTAATGTCTGAGCCCTCTTTTATGACATGGAGCATTCCTGGACTTTTATAACTAGCACCGAGCAAGTATTTTTGCACTCATGTGTTTGAAGTGTTTGTCATGATTGAGAGAATCATTTAAGTCATCAATTAGGCAGGGATGCAATTGGGTTTTAAAGATAAAAATTATATTAGGCAAAAAATTAATTTTGTTACAAATGTGGAAAAGCAGTATTTGTGCTAGCCCCTGATTCTCATAATAAGATAGTAATGTTCTGTATAAAGGTAAGTCATTGGACAGTATAAAACTATTTTCTGCTCCTTGAGCCTACCCATAGGAAGTAGTTAACCATCGGCTTCCTTTAGACCTCTGCACTGTAAATACAACTGCCTCTCTAGCACCATTCCGAAATGCGAAATTATGCATCATATGTGTATCTGTGTAGAGGCATATGCTTGTGTGTGTGTATGTGTGTATGTGTGTGTGTGTGTGTGTGTGTGTATATATATATATATATATATATATATATTTTTTTTTTTTTTTTTTTTTTTGAGATGGAGTCTCGCTTTGTCACCAGGCTGGAGTGCAGTGGAGCGATTTTGGCTCACTGCAACCTCTGCCTCCCGGGTTCAAGCGATTCTCCTGCCTCAGCCTGCTGAGTAGCTGGGACTACAGGCGCACACCACCATGCCCAGCTAATTTTTGTATTTTTAGTAGAGATGGGGTTTTACCATGTTGGCCAGGATGGTCTTGATCTCTTGACCTCGTGATCCACTCACCTTGGCCTCCCAAAGACATATTTTTTACTGTAATGTTTTTCTTATTGTCCTCTCTGCCTTGCTGCCAAAGCAATAAAAATTCATTTACAATGAAGTTTGTACTCTTTTATTTTTCTCGATTTTGAAAATTATTCTTGGATAGTCACATGATTTTTAAAAAATTATTCTATATTGACAATTTACAATTCTATACATTTATAGATTACAAAATGAAGCTATGATTTATTAATACAGGATGGAATAATTAAATCAAGCTAATTATCATATCCATCATCTCAAATACTTATTTTTTGGTTGAGAACATTTGAAATTTACTCTCTTAGCAATTTGGAAATGTACAATACACTGTTGTTAACTACATTCACCATATTGTGCAGTAAATCTAAAAAAAAATTTCTGTTTCACTGAGATTTTGTACTCTTTGACCATCATCTTTTCATTCCCAGTCATCATTCTACTCTTGGCTTCTGTGAGTTCAGTTGGTTTAGATTTCACATACAAGCGAAAACATATGGCACTTGTCTTTCTGTGCCTAGCTTATTCCACTTAGCGTAATGTTCTCCAATCCCATCAATGTTGCTGCAAATGACAGAAGTTCCTTCCTTCTAAAGGCTGGGTAGTATTGTATTTAATATATATATATATATATATATATATATATATATATATATATAACATATATATAATATTTTCTTTATCCATTCACCTGTTGATGAACACTTTGGTTGATTCCATGAATTGGCTATTGTGAATGGTGTTTCAATGAACAGGGGAGTATAGATGGCTCTTTGACAATCTCATTTCAAATCTTTGAGTAATACCCAGACATGAGATTGCTAGATCATATGGTAATTCTGTTTTTTTAGAAACTCCATACAGTTTATCATAACAGCTGTACTAATTTACATTTCTGCCAACAATGTACAAAGATTCCCTTTTCACCACATCCCCACCAACACTTACCTTTTGTCTTTTTTGATAATAGCCATCCTGATAGATGTGAAGTGATACTTCATTGTGGTTTTAATTTGCATTTCTCTAATGATTAGTGAATTGAGCATTTTTTAAATATGTCTTTTGGCCATTTATATGTCTCCTTTTGAGAAATGTCTATTCAGTTCTCCTGCCCATTTTTTTTTCTTTTTTCTTTTTTTTCAGAGACAGTCTTGCTCTGTCTCCCAGGCTGGATTGCCGATCTTGGCTCACTGCAACCTCCGCCTCCCAGGGCTCAAGCAATTTTCATGCCTCAGCCCCCAAATAGCTGGGACTACAGGCATGCACCAACACACCGGACTAATTTTTTGTATTTTTAGTAGAGATGGGGTTTCATCATGTTGGCCAGGCTTCTCTCGAACTCCTGAGCTCAGGCAATCTGCTTGCCTCAGCCTCCCAAAGTGCTGGATTACAGATGTGAGCCACCACACCTGGCTTCTTGCTCATTTCTTAAGTTGGATTGTTTGTTATCTTGCTATTGAGTTGTTTGAGTTGCTCATAAATTTTGCATATTAACCCCTTATCAGATATATGGCTTGCAAATATTTCCCCCCAATCCATGTGTTGTGTGTCCACAATCTTGCTTCCATGTGATATTTTTTATAAAAAGTTAGTGTTCTTAAGTACAAATAGTAATATTTCAGTAAAAGTGAAAGTTACATCAAAGACATATTTTCAGTAGGCTTTCCTTGCAAGTAATTGAAGGGATGAGCCAAAGTTGCTTAAGATTGCATCCTCCAAATATCCTTTAATAGGTTTAAAAATTATGGACAACTTTGCATGTAATCAGGAAATGGGGGCAATAGAGAATATATTTGATTAATTGTGTATTCTTTATTTTTTCCCATATCTGGCTTAGTCTTCCTTGTATTTCTAGAGGCAATGTAGCCTCAGATATCTAAACGTGAATTTTTAGGAAATTTTAACTGATAGACTTCAGGAGTGGACAATTGAATGCACTAATCTAGAGCAGTATGCCTGGTAAGTGTATAAGTGGTCCCTAAAACACTAGTTGGAAGATGCTATTTTATAATTCAGTAAAAGTCAGTTATAATAAAATTCACTCTCATAGTCCTTGACTACTACTTCCTGCTTGACTCATATACTTCTTTTATAGCCACTCGGCAACAGGAATAAATAGCTTTCTTTTCCAGTTTACAATACTTGTAGGTCTTTCTGCCATTTTCTTTTTCACTGAAATCTCTGACGTTGGTATAGGTTCAGTCGCTCCAACTCAGTTTCTGCTTTTCATTTTTCTGTGTCAGATCAGGACCTTGTCTTTCAGTGGTGAGAGTGATAACAACCTAGGACAAGAATGATAAAGAAATCTTCCCACGTCCTCCCTCTACCAACGTTCTAATTCTTTTTATGGACACATACCTAATAGCTATTTTACTCCTTATTGCCCATCCCCAGCTGCTTCACTAACAAATATGTACCCATGCATGCATGCACACAAACACACATTCTATTCCTTTTTTAAAAACTTATTTTAGGCTCAGGGGCACATGTGGAGGCTTGCTATATAGGTAGATTGCATGTCATGGGAGTTTGATTTACATGTTATTTCATCACCCAGGTAATATGCGTAGCACCCAATAAGTAGTTTTTTGATCTTCATCCTTTTCCCAACCTCTACCCTCAAGTAGGCCCCAGTGTGTGTTTTTCCCTTCTTTGTGTCCATATACTCAATGTTTAGCCTCCACTTATACATGAGAAAATGCAGTATTTGGTTTTCTGTTCCTGTGTTAGTTTGCTTAGGATAATGGCCTCCCACTCTATCCATGTTACTGCAAAAGATATGATCTCATTTTTATGGCTGCATAGTATTCCATGGTATATACGTATCACATTTTCTTTATTCAGTCTACCATTGATGGGCATGTATGTTGATGCCATGTCTTTGCTATTGTGAATAGTGCTCTGATGAATATATGCATGTGTGTCTCTTTATGGTAGAATGGTTTATATTTCTTTGGATATATGCTGAATAATGGGATTGCAGGGTCAAATAATAGACCTATTTTAAGTTCCTTGAAAAATCACCAAACGGCCCTTCACAATAGTTGAACTAGTTTATATTCCCAACAGCAATGCATAAGTGTTCCCTTTTCTCCACAACCTTGCCAGCATGTGTTTTCTTTTTCTGTAACTTTTTAATAACAGCCATTCTGACTAGTGAGAGATGGTATCTCATTGTGGTTTCATTTGCATTTCTGTAATCATTAGTGATATTGAGCTTTTTTTCATGTGCTTATTGTCCACACGTATGTCTTCTTTTGAAAACTGTTCATGTCCTTTGCCCACTCTTTAGTGGGGTTGTTGTTTTTAAGCTTCTAAATTTGTTTGAGCTACTTACAGACTCTGGATATGAGACTTTTGTTGGTTGTATAGTTTACAAATATTTTCTCCCATCCTTTAGGTTGTGTCTTTACTCTGTTCATAGTTGTTTTGTTTTGCTATGCAGAAGCTCTTCGGTTTAATTAGGTCCTATTTGTCAATTTTTGTTTTTGCTGCAACTGCTACTGGTGGCTTTGTCTTGAAGTCTTTGCTGGGCTCTATGTCCAGAATAGTATTTCCTAGGTTATCGTTCAATGTTTTTATAGTTTTTGATTTTAGACTTAGGTGTTTAATCCATCTTGAGTTAATTTTTGTATATGGTGTAAGGAAGGGGTCTGGTATCAATCTTCTTCATACAGCAAGCCGGTTAGCCCAGCACCACTTATTGAATAGGGATACTTTCCCCATTGCTCATTTTCGTGGATTTTGTCAAAGATCAGATGATTGTAGGTGCAGGGAATTATTCGTAGTCTCTCTATTCTGTTCCATTGGTCTATATGTCTGTTTTTGTATCAGTACCATGCTGTTTTGGTTAATGTAGCCTTGTAGTATAGTTTGAAATTGGGAAATGTGATGCCTCCAGCTTTGTTCTTTTGGTTACAATTGCCTTGGCTATTGGAGATCCTTTTTGGTTCCATATGAATTTTAATTTTTTTCTAATTCTGTGAAGAACGCCATTGGTAATTTGATAGCAATAGTATTAAATCTGTAAATTGCTTTGGGCAGTATGTCCATTTTTACAATATTGATTCATCCTGTCCATGAGCATGGAATATTTTTCCATTTGTTTGTGTCATTTCTGATTTATTTGAGCAGTGTTTTCTAATTCTTATTGTAGAAGTATTTCACCACTTTGGTTAAGTGTATTCCTAGGTATTTTATTCTTTTTTTTGCTATTGTGAATGGAATTGCAGTCTCAATTTGGCTGTCAGCTTGGATGTTGTTGGTGTAGAGGAATGCTACTGATTTTTGTACATTGATTGTATATCCTGAAGCTTTGCTGAAATTGTGTATACGATCAAAGAGCATTTGAGCACACACTATGAGGTTTTTGAGGTATAGAATCACATCATCAACAAACAGGGATAGTTTGGTTTCCTCTCTTTCTATTTGAATGTCTTTTATTTCTTTCTCTTGCCCGATTTCTCTGGCTAGGACTTTCGGCACTATGTTGAATAGGAGTGGTGAGAGGGGACATCCTTGTCTTCTTCCAGTTTTCAAGGAGAATTCTTCCAGCTTTTGCCCATTCAGTATGATGTTGGCTGTGGGTTTTTCATAGATACCTTTTATTATTTTGAAGTATATTCCTTCAATGCCTAGTTTGTAGGGGGTTATTAAATGAATGGATGTTGAATATTATTTAATGCCTTTTCTGTATCTATTGATATAATCATGTTGTTTTTTGTCTTTAGTTCTGTTTATGTGATGAATCACACTTATTGATTTGTATATTTTGAACAAAACTTGCATCCTAGGAATAAAACCTACTTGATCATGGTGGATTCACTTTTTGATGTACTGCTGGATTTGGTTTGCTAGTATTTTGTTGAGGAATTTTGCATCTATGTTCATAAATGATATTAGCCTGAAGTTTTATTTTTTGTTGTGTCTCTGCTAAGTTTTTGTGTCAGGATGATGCTGCCCTCATGGAATGAGTTAGGGAGGAATCTTTTCTCCTCAATTTTTTAGAATAGTACCAGCTCTTCCTTATATATCTGGTAGAGTTTGGCAGTGAACCTGTCTGTTCCTGAGCTTGTCCTGGTTCATAGGTTTTTTATGACTGATTCAATTTCAGAATTTGTTATTGGTCTTTTCAGGTATTCATTCTCTTCCTGGTTCAATCTTGGGATGGTGTATGTTTTCAGAATAATTTTCTTGGTTTCTAGCTTGTTTGAATTGAGGATTTCTCTAAGGGGTTTGTATTTTTGTGTGGCCAGTGGTAATGTGCCCTTTGTCATTTCTGAATGTGGGTTTCTTTTTTTTTTTTTTTTGATCTTGTCTCTTTTTAAACTTACTAGTCTAGCTAGCAGTCTATTTGTCTTATTAATTCTTTCAAAGAAGGTTTATGTTTTGTAGGGTTTCTGGTCTCAATTGCCTTCATTTCAGTTCTGATTTTGGTTATTTCTTGTCTCCTGCTAGCTTTGGATTTCATTTCCTCTTATTTCTCTAGTTCCTCTAGAAACGATGTTGGGTGGTTAATTTCAAATCTTTCTAACTGTTTTATGTGGGTGTTTAGCACTATAAACTCCCCTCTTATCACTGCTTTGGATGTATCTCAGAGATTATGGTATGTGGCATTTTTTTCTTATTAGTTTCAAATAATTTCTTGATTTCTGACTAAATTTTATTATTTACCCAGAAGTCATTCAGGAACAAGTTGTTTAATGTCCATTTAATTGTATTATTTCGAGTGATTTTCTTAGCATTAATTTCTATTTTTACTGCATTTTGGTCTGTATTAGTCCATTTTCATGCTGCTATGAAGAAATAAAAGAGACTGGTTAATTTATAAAGAAAAGAGGTTTAATTGACTCAAAGTTCCACATGGCTGGAGAGGCCTCAGGAAACTTATAATCATGGTGAAGGGCACGTTTTCACAGGGCAGCAGGATGGAGAATGACTGCTGAGCAAATGGGGGAAACCCTTATAAAGCCATCAGATCTTGAGAGAACTCACTCACTATCACAAAAACAGCATAGGGGAAACTGCCCCCATGATTCAGTTATCTCCACCTGGTCCCACCCTTGACATATGGGGATTGTTATAATTCAAGATGAGATTTGGGTGGGGACACAGAGGCAGCCATATCATTCCACCCCTGGCCCCTCCCAAATCTCATGTCCTCACATTTCAAAACACAATTATGCCCTTCCAACAGTCCCCCAAAGTCTTAACTCATTCCAGCATTAACCCAAAAGCTCAAGTCCAAAGTTTCATTTGAAGCAAGACAAGTCCCTTCCACCTATGAGCCTGTAAAATCAAAAACAAGTTATTTACTTCCTGGATACAATGGGGATATAGGCATTGGGTAAATACACCCATTCCAAATAGGAGAAATTGGCCTAAACAAGGGCTACCAGCCCCAGGCAAGTTTGAAATCCAATAGGGCAGTCATTAAACCTTAAAGTTCTAAAATAATCTCCTTCAACTCCATGTCTCACATTCAGGTCACACTGATGCAAGAGGTGGGCTCACATGGCCTTTGGCAGCTCCACCCGTGTGACTTTTCAGGGTACAGGCCCTCT
Source organism: Nomascus leucogenys (assembly GCF_006542625.1). Lineage (NCBI taxonomy): Eukaryota > Metazoa > Chordata > Mammalia > Primates > Hylobatidae > Nomascus > Nomascus leucogenys. The sequence continues at coordinate 49,879,784 of NC_044393.1, forward strand.
CCCAGCTGCTTTCACAGGCTGGTGTTGAGTGGCTTTTACAGGCACATGGTGCAATCTGTGTGGATCAACCATTCTAGGGTCTGGAGGATGGTGGCCCTCTTCTCATAGCTCCACTAGGCAGTGCCCCAGTGGAGACTCTGTGTGGGGGCTCCAAACCCATATTTCCCTTCTGCACTGCCCTAGCAGAGGTTCTTCATGAAGGCTCCACTCATGCAGCAGACTTCTGCCTAGACATCCAGGTGTTTTCATACATCCTCTGAAATCTAGGTAGAGGCTCCCCAACCTCAATTCTTGACTTCCTTGCCCCTGCAGGCCCAACACCACCTGTAAGCTGACAAGGCTTGGGGCATGTACCCTGTGAAGCAATGGCTCAAGCTGTACCTTTGCTTCTTTCAGCCACAGCTGGAGCTGAAGCAGCTGGCATGTAGGGTACCATGTCCCAGGACTGCACAAAGCAGCAAGGCCTTATGACCAGCCAATGAAACCATTTTTCCTCCTAGGCCTCTGAGCCTGTGATGGAAGGGGCTGCTGTGAAGACCTCTGACATGCCCTGGAGACATTTTTCCCCATTGTCTTGGCGATTAACATTTGGCTCTTCATTTCTTTTTTCTTTTTTTTAATTTTCAGACAGAGTCTTGCTCTGTCACCCAGGCTAGAGTGCAGTGGTGCGATCTCAGCTCACTGCAAGCTCTGCCTCCTGGGTTCACTCCATTCTCCTGCCTCAGCCTCCCCAGTAGCTGGGACTGCAGGAGCCTGCCACCATGCCCAGCTAATTTTTGTATTTTTAGTAGAGACAGGGTTTCACCATGTTAGCCAGGATGGTCTCGATCTCCTGACCTCGTGATCCACCCGCCTCCGCCTCCCAAAGTGCTGGGATTACAGGCATGAGCCACTGTACCCGGCCAACTCCTCATTTCTTATGGAATTTCTGCAGCAGGCTTGAATTTCTCCTCAGAAAATGGTTGTTTCTTTTGTATCACTTTGTGGGGGCTGCAAATTTTCTAAACTTTTATGCTCTGCTTCTATTTTAAACATAACTTCCATTCCCAAAACATATTTTTGTGAATACATGAAACTGAATGCTTTTAAGAGCACCAAAGTCACATGTTAAATGCTTTGCTGCTTAGAAATTTCTTCCACCAGATACCCTAAATCATCTCTCTCAAGTTCAAAGTTCCACACATCTCTAAGGCAGGAACAAAATGCCTCCAATCTGTTTGCTAGAGCATAGCAAGAGTCACCTTTATTCCTGTTCCCAACAAGTTCCTCATCTCCATCTGAGACTACCTCAGCCTGAACTTCATTGTCCATATCACTATCAGTATTTTGGTCAAAGCCATTCAACAAGTCTTTAGGAAGTTACAAACTTTCCCACATCTTTATGTCTTCTTCTGAGCTCTCCAAACTGTTCCAACCTTTGCCTTTTACCCATTTCCAAATGTGCTTCCACATTTTTCAGTATCTTTACAGCAGCACCCCACTCCTGGTACCAATTTTACTATATTAGTCTCTTCTCGTGCTGCTATGAAGAAATACCCAAGACTAGGTCAGGCTCAGTGGCTCATGCCTGTAATCCCAGAACTTTGGGATGACAAGGCAGGTGGATCACCTGAGGTCAGGAGTTTGAGACAAGCCTGGCCAACATACTGAAACCCCATTTCTACTAACAATACAAAAATTAGCCAGGCATAGTAGTGTGCACCTGTAGTCCAAGCTACTTGGGAGGCTGAGATAGGAGAATTGTTTGAACCCAGGAGGCAGAAGTGGAAGTGAGCTGAGATCACCACTGCACTCCAGCCTGGGTGACAGAGCAAGACTCCATCTCAAAAAAAAAAAAAAGAAAGAAAGAAAAAAAGAAAAACAGAAAAAAGAAATATCCAAGATTGGGTCATTTATAAAGAAAAGAGGTTTAGTCAACTCATAGTTCCACATGGCTGAGGAGACCTCAGGAAACTTACAGTCATGGTGGAAGGCAGCTCTTCACAGGGTGGCAGGATAGAGAATGAGTGCTGAATGAAAGAGGAAACCTCTTATGAAACCTTAGATCTCATGAGAGTTCACTCAGTATCACAAGAACAGCATGGAGGAAACTGCCCCCATGATTCAATTATCTCCACCCAGTCCTGCCCTTGACACGTAGGGATTGTTACAATTCAAGGTGAGATTTCAGTGGGGACACAGAGCCAAATCATATCATGGTCCAAAAGTGTGGTTGGTATAATTTTGGGTTTTTTGCATTTGCTGAGTGTTGTTTTATGCCCAACTGTTTTGTCATCTTTGAAGTACGTGTCATGTGCAGATGAGAAGTATGTACATTCTGTTGTTTTTTGGTGGAGAATTCTGTAGATGTCTATTAGGTCCATTTCTTCAAGCTTTTGGTTAAGGTCCTGAATATCTTTGTTAGCTTTCTGCCTCAATGATCTGCCTAATACTCTCAGTGGAGTGTTAAAGTCTTCCATTATTATTTTGTGGTTATCTATGTCTCTTTGTAGGTCTCTAAAAACTTGCTTTATATATCTGGCTGCTTCTGTGCTGTGTGTATATGTATTTAGGATAGTTAGGTCTTCTTTTGAATTGAGCCCTCTACCTTTATGTAATGCCCTTCTTTGTCTTTTTTATATTTGTTAAAGTCTGTTTTGTCTGAAATTAGAATAGCAACCTCTGCTTTTTTCTGTTTGCTGTTTGCTTGGTAGATTTTACTCCATCCCTTTTCTTTGAGCCTATGGCTGCCACTTCATGTGAGATGGGTCTTTTGATGACAGCATACTGTTGGGTTTTGCTTCTTTATTCAACTTGCCACTCTGTGCCTTTTAATTGGGGCATTTAGCCTATTTACATTCAAGGTTAGTATTGATATGTGTGGATTTGATCCTGTCATCACGTTGTTAGCTGGTAATTATGCAGACTTGTTTATGTAGTTGCTTTATAGTGTCACTAGTCTATGAACTTAAATGTGCTTGTGTAGTGGTTGGTAACAGTCTATCCTTTTCATAACTACTACTTCCTTCGGGATCTCTTGTAAGGCAGGTCTGACAGTAATGAATTCCCTTAGCATTTGCTTGTCTGAAAAGGATTTTATTTCTCCTTCACTTAGAAAGCTTAGTTAGACCATATGTGAAATTCTTGGTTGAAAATTATTTAAGAATGCTGAATGCCCCCAATCTCTTCTGCTTGTAGGGTTTCTTATGACAGGACTACTGTTAGTCTGATGGGGTTCCCTTTGTAGGTTAGCTGACCCTTCTTTCTAGCTGCCTTTGACATTTCTTTACTATTACCTTCGAGAATCTTGTGTAGTATTTTGGAGGGGTTCTCTAAATTTTCTGAATTTGAATGTTGACCTCTCTAGCAAAGTTGGGGAAATTTTCATGGACGATATTCTGAAATATGTTTTCCAAGTTGCTTGGTTTCTCTCCTTGTCTCTCAGGAATGCCAATGAGTCATAGACTGGGTCTCTTTCCAGAAACCCATCTTTCTCAGAGGTTTTACTTATTCTCCTTGTGTTTTTTTTATTTTTATTTTTCTTTGACTGAGTTATTTTGTAGAGCCAGTCTTCAAGCTGTGAGACTTTTTTTTCCTCAGCTTGGTCAATCCTGTTGTTAATACTTGTGATTGCATTATGAAATTCTTCTACCATGTTTTTAAGCTCTATCAGATCAGTTTGTTCATATAATGTCCATTTTGTCTATCAGTTCCTGTATTGTTTTATTGTAAACCTTAGATTCCTTGAATTGGGTTTTGACTTTCTCCTGTATGTCAGTAATCTTCATTCCTATCTATATTCTGAATTTTATTTCTATCATTTCAGCCATCTCAGCCTGGTTAGGAACTGTTGCTGGGCAACTAGTGTGGTCATTTGGAGGTAAGAAGCCACTTTTGCTTTTTGAGCTGCCAGAGTTCTTGTGCTAGTTCTTTCTCATCTTTGTGGGCTGATGTTGCTTCAGTCTTTGAAGTTGATGACCTTTGGATTTCTTTTTCTTCTATACTATTTGATGTCCTTGGGGGGTTGATTATGGCATAAGGTGGGCTCAGTTGACTGGTTTCATTTTTGAAGGATTTTAGGGGGCCAAGGCTCAGCTCATAACTCCTGAACTGTGTGCTCCAACTCTAGGGGGCCAGTATAGGCCCCGGCTTTTTTCTGTGGCCCCTGGAGGTTAGGAACTTAACTCACTGGAGGGGCCTGAATTGTTTCCAGATAGCTGGCTAGAACTCTCTGATGGGTGGTGCCAGCCTCAGCACTTCATAGGGCAGTGGCAGCAGGATTGGTCCTCATTTGTATGTGCCAGCAGCAGTGGCAGTGCTGAAAGTTGCATGCTCATCAGCTATGGCTGAGTATTGATGGGCACAGATGTGCTGGCCTTTGTTGGGGCACTTGCAACAGCAGTGTTGGCAGGGCACCACTGTGTGGAGATGCACAGGGCCTCGCCAAATGTTAGGCAAAAATGTTAGCATAGGGATGTGGCACTGGCAGGCATGGGACTGTGTGTCCTGTGTTCATGCATTAATGTAGATGGCAGCTGCTGCTGGGGTTGGGGGCAGATCAGTTGGTCTACATTTGTAGTTTTGCACCAGTGGCAATATTGGCATAGGAGTGGGGTGCAGGTGGGTGTGAGACTGACAGTCTCCAGTTTCCATGCTAGCCAATGCTCCAACAGCAATGGCAGCGCTGTTGGGGGAGTATTGCAGGGTTGGGGTTCACTCACACTGGCAGCTGTGTCACAGCATGGTGCACACGCATCTGGCAGGGAAGGGAAGGCAAGGTCTACCCAAGCTTACATGCCTCAGCAAAGCAATGTAGGGGCGTGGTTGTGGACAAGTGCGTGCCAGCAAAGCAACTCAAGGGAGACTGTTGTAGGAGAAGGGCATAGGTGGACAGGTGCATGTCTGCAGGGACACTCTATTGGGGCACTCTACTGGAGCTGTCTACTGGTCAAGTACAGTCTGTCAGTGCAGGAGCTATGATGCATGCCACCAGGAGGCTACCACAGCCTAGGCTTCTGAGGCTGCACTGCAATCAGGCCTAGCTGGGGTCACAGGAGAGGCCAGCAGACCAAAGGTGCTCTGGTCGCACTGGCCCAGCCTCATGAGCAAGACCACCCTGCGATGTTCATGTCCAACAGTTTTCTTAGGCCTTAAGTTTCCTAAGGGTGCAAGGCAGCCCTGGGGGATGGGTGTCCCTCATAGTGCTCTACTCCAGATGCTCCCACACCAAACTCTCTGGGTTCCACAGTGGCTAGAGTTCTGCCCGTACTACTTCTCTAAGCAGCTCTCTCTGCCAGCTCAGTTGTCCATGGGAGTCATGTAGTCTCCTGCTGGCAGGATTCCAGGGGCCCCTGGGGAGAATGGGTTGTCCCTTGCCTGCTCAACCCACCCCTTGTCCAGGAGTCATTGAGGGCAGAAATAACTCCCTTTGCAGGGTTCCCTGCTTCCTGCCCCTCTGACCCAGTATCTGTGTCTTCCCTCTCTCCATTTTCAATGGATCTTCCTTCTGAAGATCTGCTAGGAGTATGCCAGTCTTCCCAATGTCCCCATCTCTCATGGGGATGCTGTACATGTATAACAACAATGTGTTTCCAACATACCATAAATTGTGTACTTCAGATGCCTAATGAAGGAAAAGACTTATAGGTGGGCCGAGGACATAATTATAATATACAACATTTTTCTACAGTAAAAACCATTCTGCATTCCAAAATAAACCTTTGGGACACATTCCACATTTGAAGTCAGTCTTGTAGCAGTTCAAATCATGACCCTATAATTGTTATAACTTCATTAGTACTGATCCATCACAACACAGACTATGGAGGCTATATTAGTCTGTTGTTTGGAATGAGATTTGCAAGGGAATTTCTTTGTGTTGTCATTGTAAAATGCAATCAAAAATAAAGCTGGAGTTTCTTTTTTGTTGATTTGGGCAAGGTGTTCTGTGTCATGATACTTTTAAGGATAAAGCCATTTGGAGTGAACCATGTGTTGTACCAGATCATTGGAGAGTTTTTAAGTTTCAGCAGGTTAGAAAAAAAAGATATTAGAGGACTGACCTGGCTTTTAAGAATTTTTTTCTTATTTTTCATTTTTATAGAGATGGGGTCTCACTGTGTTGCCCAGGCTGATCTGCCTGTCCTCAAGTGATCCTCCCGCCTCAGCCTCCCAAAGTTCTGGGATTACAAGCATGAGCCACCATATGGCTGGCCTGACCTGGCTTTATAGTTCTTAAAACACAAAATAATGTCAAATGTTTTTCAGTTGACTTGGGGATAGAGCTTGCTAATATAAAATGAAATAAACTTAAATATTCATTGCTTAAATACCATTTACATGTTCACTTTTAGTTTTATGAATGAAGATATTTCAAGCATACCAAATATGAGCATTTTCTTTTGCTTTTTTATTAATGTGGATGGATTCTTAAATTGGACTTACCAAGAACAAAAACAATTGTGATATTTTTATCATTACATTTTGAAATTTTTATACTGAAACTTTGGAGTAAAGTGAGAGAGGCAATAAACCAAGACTCTAAGAAGAAAAAATTTTGCCTGCTAAATTATCTAGATATTTTGGACAACAGTGGCTTTTCTTCAGTTTAATAATCTTAGTAAATGTTTTATGTAGAAGCCTCATACCTATGAGGTTTGTTAACCTTCAATAATTTTAAACTCATTCATAACTATCCTAATAGACTGCTTTTCCCTTTTAAATTTAGAGTGGTATATCTCTGGTTTTAAAAAAAAAATGGATTGAATTTAGGTTAGATTATTATGTCCCTTTTACCCATATATATTTTTCCTTTCATTATGCTGAATTTGGTGTGACTTCCTGCTTTGTATGAAGAACATCTAATTTGTAAGGTTTAGGTAATCAAAGAAACTAATAGGATATACCCTATTATTAGACTGTATTAGCCATCTTGGTACATTATTAAAAATTTTGATACACTTGAGATTGTTTTCAACTTTGGGCTCATCGTTCATATTTTCAGATAATAAAATTTCAGGTACCTACTATGATGCCTGGCATATACTGAGAACTCATTTTCTCTTCTCAATGGGAGGAAATATCATAACTATAGGAACAACTCTAACATTTAGTTTGAGACCAAGGCTAACAATGAAAAATGAAACTCAATAATAATATCCCATCTGTACAATAGTAGGGGAAAGGAAATAATAAAAAAGCTATTTTCAATAGAGCTAGAGAATATTATAAACCATTTACATTTATCTCTGTCATTTTCTCTGAAATAGCAATTATTCTCTCTAGTTTTAAATCTTCTAATGATCTGCAAATGTTTAATATATTTTGTCTTTCTTATTATTCCATTTCTTATACAAAACATGCAATACCACAAAGATTTTGAAGAAACAGCACAGATATTAAAGCATGATTAAAATGATTGTCTATACTCTCTCATATTATGAATAAAATTTTGAAGGGATAGAAACTGTCATATAAGTAAAAATTTTCAGCTATGGAAAAACTAACAAACCAGGGCATCTTCAATGAGTTTTATGGCTTTCGTATGTGTATTCCTATTTAAAATACGCAAATTGGGAATTATTAGGGGAAGGAGAATTTTACTGCCTCATAATTTATAGACTGTCTAGTCTAGATCAAATGCATGCAGTGATTTTGTGTAGTTCTCTGGCCACCTGAAAATGAGATGGGCCTCTAGATCATCAGAAATCAAAGACACAATTTCTACCTAAAAAGGGAATGGAGCCTGTTCTGGCAGGCTAGATTAGATATGTCTGTCACCTGTTTTGTGTCTGTGGCTCTTAACAGAATCAATCAACTTTCTTGTGATTTATTTCTTCATTTTTGAGGTGAGCCAAGCAGAAACTATTTTTGAAAAAGGAACTTAACAACACAACCCTATAATACTTTCCTGTCTATTCCTCAACTTATCCACCATCCAATAAATTAACATAAGGTACATTTGCAGTTACTCATTAAAATATCTTAAAGCATATGGGCAGATTTCCTTCTCTTCTAATTCCTCGCAGGCTGCTTTGCTTAGCTGCTTTCCTACTTATTTGATGAAGATAAGATCTGAAGTCCGTTGTCTACTGATGATGTAAGATTCCTGAATAATTGCACAACTAGAAAACAATATCAAAAGGAGATTATTCATAGTTTTATTTCTTATGGAGTATAGCTAATTTGTAAACTATAAGTAAATAGTAAAATAATTTGGTTGTCTGGTTACCAAAAGAAATCCCAAAGTATAAGATGTACTTAGTAAATATTTTATAGGGAAGCATAAAGTTTAGACCTAGAGGAGATGTTATTTGGTCCTACACCCATTGTTATGGACTGAATATTTGTCCAAAACTCATATATTGAAATCTTAACCCCCATGGTGATTACATTAGGAGGTGGGGCTATTTGAGAGGTAATTAAATTATGAGGGTGAGACCCTCATGAATGGGATTGGTACCCTTATAAAAAGAAACATTATTTTCCTCTTGGCCACGTGTGGATATAACGAGAAGATGGCCATTTGCAAGCCAGGAAGAGTGCCCTTACCAGGCACCGGATCTGTTGGTTTAATCTTGGGCTTTCTGACTGCAAAAATGTGAGAAATAAAGATTAGTTGTTGAAGCCATCTAATCTATGGTATTGTTATAGCAGCTTTAATTAACTAAGCCACCTTCCTTTTATAGATGAGAAAAAATGAGATCCAGAAATGATTTGTGCAAGACCATTTAATGAACAAGTGTTGGGGTTGTAACTGAAACTTGGTTTCCTGATTGATAACCTAGTATTCTTTCTACTACAGCATTTGTGATTTATTTATTTAGCATACATTTCATCCCCTTGTATGTTAAAAAGACATTGCTTTAGATGTGGAAGAAGATATAAGAGGAGAGAAGATATAAAATGAATAGGAAACACTCTCTCCTGGGGAGCTTATAACATAATAGAAAATATAAAACAGGTCCACAAATTACTGTTTGGCCTATTATAATGTGCAAAGTACTAAAGAGAAATGAGGAAGATGTGGGAGTTCAGAGCAGAGAGAAGACTTCTGGCTCAAAGATCATAGGAAGGCCAACTACAGAATAATTTTAAGCTGAAGGTTGGATAGAAATTCCATGGATAATAGCAAAGGGAAGGCATTCTTATCCATAAAGTTTTATTAGTTGCAAACAACAAAGGGAAAGTTTGAGAAGCTGGCCAGAAAAATACAAGAACAGGATAATTCTGCATGTCCAAGAGGGATAAATTATGGGTAATTTCTTCAGAGTGTCACTTTCAAGATGAAGCCAGTTGCATTCGCATTCTTTGGGCACTCTGCTTCTATAGCCATTTCCTGGAAGAAACATTTTGATTGACTAAGTAAGGGCAGAGTAGCTCAGCACAAAGACCCACTACATGTAATGAATGATATAGCTACTCAATAAGAAAAAAAGAAAAAGAAAGAAAGAAAGATGAAAAAAGAAAGAAAGAAAGAAAAGAAAGTGCTTCTACCAAAAGAACGTAGTACAAGATAAAGAGCAAAGTTGAATGCAAAAAGTAAAGCACAAACTGAAATTAAATATTCACCAAAATTAAATATTCACCACAATTAATTAAAAATAAATACTGTGGAGTGTAATTGAAAAACAAACAAAAATAAATAAGATGATTAGAACATTAGAGTAGCTTGCTTTGACTGAAGCACAGGATAAATAGATGACATCAAAATGAGCCAAACCCTGGTGGTCATCCCCACCTTTCCCCTCTCTACCCCTACTATCCCAGTTAGTGAACTGCTTTCTCCAGTTTACACTGATAAAAGTTTATAAGGTACATGTTCATTCCAGAAGCAGTTGACTCAACGGGAGGGGAAGGTTGAGCTGATGGTCATGTCTGAGTGAGGGATGACACTGCTTTACTAGATGGGACTACTAGCAACCAGACCCTTGGCACAAACATTATAGACCCCAGCATGTTTCTCCCTCAAATTTTGAAAGAGTGGCATTTGCTACAAGGCTGGAGCTAACAAATTGCCTTAAGGAATACACCAAGGAGATTATGTCCCTCCAATCCAAGCAGCATCTTCTTCCTTTGTTTCCTCAGCCTAGGTATTCAAGTAATAGAAATGAAAAAGCAGTCAATTTCTACTGAGGGCATTCCTGAAAACGATGGAAACCTTAGAAATGCAGGCCAGTTTTGAATGTTGGGACTTGGTATTTTCTCCTCAAATAGACCATAGGTGTTGCTCCCCAGTGCTTCCCTCACTCCCCACCCCACCATTGTTCTAAACCCAGTACCATACTCTTTGTGTGAGCTTCACTTTCCTCATTTGCAATAGGAAGAGTTTGAACTGAGCTCTATTCTAAAGGTTCTTCTTAAGTTATATTTTGATGTTAAGCTCAAAAGCTTGATTGGGGTCATGTTGAGAAAAGACTTGACTGCTTTGTACTAAGAAGTTTGGTCTTCAGACTATAGAGGATGAAAATTAGGCACATGTTTTCTGGAATTGTAGGCTTCAAATCCTTTCCAGCTCTCTCATTTACTAAAAGTGTCACTTCGGAAGGCATTTAATACTTGTCTACAGTCTTATTTTTAAAAATACAGGAAATAAAAATTTTTTCACATAACTAAATAAGTCAATAGTTATTCAAATATAATAGCAAGTAAGAGCCACTGATTTTTTTGAAGGAAAAAGTACAAATGGCTAAAGCATGCAACGAGACATTAATGTTGCCAGTGCTCTGCTCAACAAAATGATTGATATGTGCATCCTATGAACTACCGAATCTAGGAATCATTAACAAATGATAGAGCAGAAACTCTACAAACACTAAAAGTAAAATAAAATTTTATAACTGTGGAAAATAAGCAAATTACTTATTTATTTTAACAATAGATAACGTTTCTTGTATACTTTTTGGAACTCTGTATTTTTTAGCTTGCTTTAAAACGCTAACTTATAAACCTGAAATCAGATCATTTTGAGACTCAGACTCTATTTTTGAGGACATTATTGCCCAACGTCTGTTGTTAATTCTTCTCTAATTGAAATTTCTGATTAAGGATAAATATGCCTTTATACCTATGTATGTGTATATGTATACATTATGTATACATATATGTATCACACATACATATAACACACGTATATACACACATACTGTACATATACATACATGTGTTATACACATACTGTGCATATACACACGTGTATTATACACATATATGTGTTTATATATGTGTATATATACATACGCAAAAATATATGTGTATATATGTATGTGTATAACATATATGTGTGTATATATATGTGTGTGTTTTGGGATCATGTACAGTTGTTCAACTACATTAGTTTTAAAAGAACACTCAACCAAAATTGTTTTTTTAATGAGTGTTTACTTTTTCTCATATAGCAAGAAATCTTAAGGTATGTAGTTATTAACATTGTTTTTAGCTGTTTAGTAAAGCCATTAGGGATGCAGGCTGTTTCTAACCTCTACTCCAGTATCCTGAGCATGGTGAATTTTTCCTTGTGCTTGTCACTTCACTTCATAGTCAGAATGTGGCTGTTACATCTCAGATATTATGTCCATTTCCTTCTGGGCTAGGTGTCAATGGCCAGAACATAGCTTCTAGAAGCCGCAAGGGCAGTTAGGAAAGTGGAGAATGATTGAATGACTTTCCAGACCACTGTGATCCATGTCCTGAGGCTCAGCAGGTTTCTGCCCAAAACTAAATCAGAGCTCTTTTAAAAGGAAAGAATAATGGAAAGAATATTGGGTAGGCAACTAGCAGAATTTGCTGTAAGAATACTGGATTAATAAAATTGCCTGACTTGAAAGATGCTTATGGGCGGGGCACGGTGGCTCACGCCTGTAATCCCAGCACTTTGGGAGGCCGAGGAGGGCGGATCACGAGGTCAGGAAATCGAGACCATCCTGGCTAACATGGTGAAGCCCCGTCTCTACTAAAAATACAAAAAAAAATTAGCCAGGCGTGGTGGCGGGCGCCTGTAGTCCCAGCTACTCGGGAGGCTGAGGCAGGAGAATGGCGTGAACCTGGGAGGCAGAGCTTGCAGTCAGCCGAGATCACGCCATTGCACTCCAGGCTGGGGACAGAGCGAGACTCCGTCTCAAAAAAAAAAAGAAAGAAAGATGCTTATGATAAATTGTAAAGGATAATAAAGCATTTGGGAAATAGGAGGAAAGAGAAATCCTTCCAAAACAAAGGGGATTGTATGTGAAATTTTGTTATAATTTATGACGACATTTTAATTAGTGAAGGAAATTTTATATTGATTCTTAAAAGTTTTGACAGGTCCTTCTATGAAAAAAAGATACAGTCATTGAAACGAATAAATAGACATTTTTGTTGTTTTCTAAGGTAGATCACTTTCAAGAAATGTAATTCAGTATATCTGTACTAAAGAAAAAAATGTTTAAACTGATAATATATTTTTAGGGATAACAATCATCCTGAACTACAAAATGTGAATTTATCCACATTACATTAGGTGAGTAATTCTGGCTTACCTTAATAAGGAGACTACATCTGTTGTTCTATAGTTGACATTTTCTTAGGATGCCAGAAAGCATCTCATTACTTGGTATGTCCCACATATTAGATTGAAAGAAAAGGAGAAGGAAGAGGGGGTGCAGTTGCCAAAGGACCTCTAGCCTTAGAATCCGGCAGAAATGACAGCTGAGAACAGTCGCAGGCATGATGCTTACTCAGTAGGTGTGATAAATTAGCAGGGGTAAGCAAGTATTGCTGACTGGAAAAAAGAAGAAAAAGAGAATTTTAGGATTTCTAAACTATTGGCTACTTCAGTGTGGTGCCAGCAAGTCCAAGACACATGGAAACACAGGGCATTTGGAGATGTAAATAATAGGTAATTGTTGCAATTGTGTAATGGCAGTTTCAAATGACTTTTTTTATTTCTGTCTGTTCTGCTTCTTTGGCTGAGAAAATGGATTTGAATTTGGAAAATTATACGTTCAGCCATTCCGGATGTAATATTTATGTACACCCAACAAAAAAATGTTTTCCTTTTATGTCATTTGATTTCCACTATCATATTATATTGGGTGGAAAAATAGATTAAGAGACCATTTGCTCAAATATGAAAGAAACATCATCTGGAGGGTAAGAATTTTTACAGTTAATTCAGTTGAAAATGATATCTTGCAGTTAAAAATGGCATCTTATTGAGACTATACCTGCAGATTAGGAGGCAACTGAAATGATGGATTTTGAAAACTTTAGAAATGTTACAATATGTAAGTCTATTAGCTACAGTTTATGTCAAAGCTGTTTGTTTTGCACATGTGCACACCTACATATGCTAGTTTGTGTGATCGTGGTAGTGCAAATAGATTTATGAATTCTAATTCTGAGATTCAGAAGGATTTGAAGGAATATAATTTTATGATTATTGCAGATTTCCAGTTTCTTCTATCTTTAATTGTTTGTCTTGGCTCAATTGCCCTAGTATATTTGATTGAAATAATAAGGGTTTCAGGAATTCTTACTTATATTTTTATTGGTATTTTGATTTATAATTAATTCTTTCCAGTATGGAAATAGGAAAGGTTTTAAGATAAATCTTTATAAGTTAACAAGTTATCTTTAAATATCAAATAAGTATTTGATAGATCTACATTATTGGTTTTTTAACTATATCCCAGTTTATTTTTTATTAGATTATAAGGTCAAACAGTCGCAAAATTGTTTGTATTGAAAAAAGGAAAAAAAAACCCTACATTCCTTCAAACCTTGTCTCTTGTTAAAAACATTTGTACATATACTACAAAATAAAGAAATTACTTTTATTTATTGCATAAAAGGAGTAAAGTCATTCATATCTGTGTAGGTTTTTCTTCTTTAACTTTTTATACCATCCTACTTAACCAAATCTAGAGCAACTTTCAATAACTTAAAAATCTTTTCAGACTTTTAAGACATTATGCTAAGTAAAATAAGCCAGTCACAAAAGGGCAAATATTATATATTCTACTTATATGAGGTACCTAGAGTAGTCAAATTTATAGACAGAAAAGTGGTTTCCAGGATTTGGGGCAGGGTGGAATGGGAAGCAATGAATAAATGAGTAAATAGTCTTTTTAGCCATGCAGTGAGATGTACTATAATATTTCGGTATGATTCAAGAGTAACATATCTTTTACCATGACATAGGCTTCATTCGAAATGAAGGATAAATTTAGGAATACATGCAAAGCATTGAACATAGACTTGGCAGGCAATTATTGTCTCAGTAAATATTATCTCTGTTATCATTGTGGCAGTAAATGTTTGAGAAGATCAAAAGAACACTTTGAAATAATGAATCTTTTTAATGGGTTCCTGAGTATATTGATGACAGAATCAAATTACATGCTTAAAATATTTTCCAACATCCCTTATGAAGAAACTTTTTTTATTTTAGGAGGCATTGTTGATAAAGACCTTCGTCACTACCTCAACTTACGATTTCAAAAGGGTTCTGTGGACCATGAGCTTCAGCAAATCATTCGTGACAACCTCTACCTCCGCACGGTGCCATGTGAGTACAATGGGCAGTATTAATATTTTTGGGTTGAGAGATAAATGTTTAGCTATATATTCATTGATTAAAAGAAAGTGAAATTGCACTTATTTTTTATAGTGGGCTTTTGGAACAGAAAACCTATTCGAGATGTGGCAATTTTAAGTGCAAATGCTTATAACTGCAGCAGTATGGTTTATGATGAAGTTGTAGCCAGAAGAGACTTGTGATTTTCAAGCTATAAAATCTAACTTACATTTCTGAAGTTAGTATTGAGAAATATTGATTCTAGTCCAGACTGTTGGTGATTCCGAATGAATTATGATGGAGATAGAACTCCACGTTGGGAGACAGGAGAATGCAAATTTAATTTATTAGTTGAAACAGCTATTCTGTGAGTAGAATCTTCACAGTAACTCCCAACCTCGTCTCTTGTTTGCAGCAGGAGAGTCTCACAAGTAAAAAGAAAAGTGCACATTGGAAAGTAAAGCTAAGTGTTTTGCAAGTCTTAGAAAGCAATGATGCCAGGCCGGGGGCGGTGGCTCACGCTTGTAATCCCAGCACTTTGGGAGACCGAGGAGGGCGGATCACGATGTCAGGAGATCCAGACCACGGTGAAACCCCGTCTCTACTAAAAATACAAAAAAAATTAGCCGGGCGTGGTGGTGGGCGCCTGTAGTTCCAGCTACTCGGAGAGGCTGAGGCAGGACAATGGCGTTAACCTGGGAGGCGGAGCTTGCAGTGAGCCGAGATAGCGCCACTGCACTCCAGCCTGGGTGACAGAGCGAGACTCCGTCTCAAAAAAAAAAAAAAAAAAAAAAAAAGAAAGAAGCAATGATGCTTAGAAAGCATGTTGGGGTACATTTCTTATATGTAACCTATAGATATCCATAAACAATCGTTTCTGATTATCCTTCCAAAGGGAGGAATTGGTAAAACGATACAATTTTTAGTGCCTGTTACAGCTCACCTGAAAATCCTCTATTAACTTTAAGACAAATCAAGGACTTTTAAACTCAGGTTCTAGATCTCAGATTGATATCAAAAATCCATTTTCTTCAAGGCAGATTCCATGCACTTCAGACACTTTCCACTCTCTAGAAATTCTGGGCTGTGGATGTTGTGCGAGTTTCTTTTCTTTTAGTTCCGTTCTAAATAAATTCAAAGCTATGGGTTTTGAAAGGATAACATTAAACAAAGAAAAAGTTGGCTGGTATAAGTGAAATAAATAAGCAAAACAAAAAAAAATTGTTATCTAGGGTTGAACCACCAGAGCTATGTAACTATAATTATCTGGAATAGATAACTGGATAATTATACTAAAATAATGAAAACACACAGAGATGTCAAGATGGAAAGGTTATCACCCAGCCCTATTGACCTACCCACCTTTTAGGAGAGGTGGACTTTTGCCATTGTTTGCACTAAATATTCATCAAAACGACAATGCCAGGACACCATTATCAAATCTTCCTAAATGAGAATACTTGATGATTGGCATTTTGTCAGTCAAAATGATACTTCTGTCAGTGCGTGTTAGTTAAGTGAATAGGCTTTTGGACCCTTGTTTTAACTCTGGAAGTGGAGAAAAGTGCATTCTTAAACTTGTAAGTTTGACATTAGAGTGATGGACAGAGGAAGATGGATTAAAGTAAGTGACTGAACTATTTATAAGGTAACGGGTGGACACATTTTCAAAGCTGTGATGTTGTCAGTGCAGCAGTGTGAATTTATCTTTTGTGACATGAAAGAAAGGAAATCTGAAATACTGAATAAAGAATCTAGGCTGTTTATTATGTTTAAAAGCTGAGAAAAATAGATAAGAAGCTGACATTCAGGAATACATGTAGTCCTTGCTAAGGTGATGATATAAATAAGAAAGTCTTAATTAAATATGAAGATAATAGGAGTAAATTTTGCATTAGTTAATTAACTTCTTAAAGCATCTCCTTTTAGAGTACCAAAGAAGACTGTGAAGGAAAAGTAAATATAAGAGTAAAATAGCTAGACTTATATGAGTAAACATAAAGAGCTTCAAGATGTAATTTCAGTACAAGGTCATAAATTTAATTAGAAATCCTTGGATAGCCCCTATAAAGGAGATGATTAGAAACTCAATTTGAATATCATGATGAAACAATTATTCTTTGAATTTTCAGCCATCTCTCCTAGTAGCCAATTCCAATAACATTATTGACCAATGATGTTTTTAACTTGGCAAAAAAGTGAACAAAAAATACAAAGATCCTAACTTATAAAAATTGCTTTATACTGATTAATTGACCTGGATGATCCACCATCTTGACTCAGTGTATCTTTTTTTTTTTTTTTTTGAGATGGAGTTTTGCTCTTGTTACCCAAGCTGGAATGCAATGGTGCGATCTCGGCTCACTGCAACCTCTGCCTCCCAGGTTCAAGCAATTCTCCTGCCTCAGCCTCCTGAGTAGCTGGGATTACAGGCATGTGCCATCACACCTAGCTAATTTTCTATTTTTAGTAGAGACAGAGTTTATCCATGTTGGTCAGGCTGGTCTCGAGCTCCCGACCTCAGGTGATCCACCTGCCTTGGCCTCCAGAAGTGCTGGGATTACAGGCGTGAGCCACCATGCCCGGCCCAACTCGGTATACCTTTAAAAAATTTTTTTCTTCCTGTAACTTTTTTGAATTTCTAATTGATACATAATAATTTACATATTTATGGAGTACATATTTATTTTGTTACATGCATAGAATGTGTAATGATCAAGTCAAGGTATTTGAGGTATCCATCACTTTGAATATTTATCATTTCTATGTGTTGGGAACAATTCTATTTATTTCATTTAGCTTCTTTGAAATATACAATACATTGTTGCCAACTATAGTCAGTCTACTCTTCTGTCAAAAAATAGAACTTCTATCTTTTATCTAACTGTGTATTTGTACTTATTAATCTACCTCTCTTCATTCCCCATTCCTCACTCTCCCAACCCTCTGTTATCTATCATTCTTCTATCTCCATGGAATCAACTTTTTAACTCCAACATATGAGTAAGAACATGTTATTTTTGTCTTTCTGGTCCTGGCTTGTTTCATTTAACATAGTGATCTCCACTTCTGTCCATGTTGCTGCAAATCACAGGATTTTATTTTTTTTATGGTTGAAGAGTATTACATTGTCTATATATACCACATTTTATGTATCCATTTGTCCCCTGATGGACACTTCAGTTGAGTCCTTGTCTTTGCTGTTGTAAATAGTGCTGCAATCAACATGTGAGTACAGGAATCCCTTTGATATGCTGATCTCCTATATTTATTCCTTTGGAACAATACCCAGTAGTGGGATTACTGAACCATATGGTAATTCTATTTCAGTTTTTTGAGAACTCTTCATATGTTTTCCCTAGTGGCTGCACTAATTTACATTCCTACCAACAGTGTGTAAGAGTGCCCTTTTCCCTGCATCCTCGCCAGCATTTGTTATTTTTGCTCTTTTTAATAATAGACATTCTAACTGGAGTAAGATGATATCTCATTGTGGTTTTGATTTGCACTTCTTTGGGGATTAGGGATGTTGAACATTTTTTCATATATCTTTTGGCCATTTGTATGTCTTCTTTTGAGAAATGTCTGTTCATGTCATTTGCCCACTTTTTAATGGGATTATTTGATTTCTTTGTTGGGTTGTTTGTTCACTCAGTATATCCTTTAATGAAGTTTTCAAATACATTCAGAAAGGATGCAGTAGAAGTGTGTCCATGGTGTGAAAAATCCTGCCATTGTTAGAAACTTAAATAAGTATCCAGCATATCTGTTGGTATTGAGTATGGAATCACATTTGTTACACATTTTCCTGGGTCAAAAAAATTCTCATTGGTTTTTATGAACCCAGCAGCATAGAAGGAAAATGGACTACTGAAGACTATATCATTGTTCTTATACATGCATGCATTAATGATACATTCACTTCTTGTTTAATCTAGCATTGGCATCAGGAATAGGTCCTTGATAACTCCATTGAAACAAAATTGTAGTGACTTATAACTATATGAGGGTAAATAAATTTTTTTCACAAAACAAGACCTAACAGTAATTCTGCTTACAACCACTACATTACTCTACCACCAACTACATCTGGAAGGAAAGGAGGCACATCTTGGAGCTGGAATTTATTGGTGCCTAGTAAGAGAGAGTTCTAGAGCTAGGGCTCCAAAGACCTCTCCCCCACCACCTGACACACACACACATATACATATACTCAGTCAGTCTGGTTGTGGACAAGTTGGTTCTTGCACTCTCCTTGGTAGGAAGTCTGTTTCCAGCTGCTGGCTGATTTCTGAGCTAAGCAGGGGAGGAAGGTGGTTAGTCTAGGTCTCCACTGACCCTTAAATACAAATAATACAAAAAGCTCATCAATCTGTTCCATGCCCCATAAACAAGGCCTGACTGTATTTAGCCTTGTATTATTTTGTCTCCCTAGAACCTTATCTCAGAGCCCACCTAATTCTAAAAAAAAAAAAAAAAAAAAAAAAAAAAGCAAACAACATACACACACACTTTTCAACAAAAGCCACATCTCTTAGAATAGAAGGAGATGGTCACAGAAATAGAATTGTTGGGCATATATTGAGTTCTGTAACGAAACTACTATATATTGAGTTCTGTAACAAAACTTACATCTTAAGAAGACAATTGTGCAGTTTCTCAATGGAAATGTTTGGAGATATTTTTTTTCTCATCGAAGGCTGTAAATGTTGAGTTTATTTTACAGTTTTGGGGGAATTTTCACTTTCTAATTTTATCTCTCAGATATACTTTTCATAATTATTTCACTATCCTACTATCCTACTATTCTTTGGTGGCTGACTGATAATAAACTTATTTTATAGCTACTATAAAAGAAGAATTTTTGGGCACATAGTGAGTGAGAGCATGAGTATGCATGCATGTGTATGCTCATGTATGTGCAAATACACAGGCTGAGATTGATTCTTCATTATTTCCACAGTAAGTTCCTAAGGAAAAGATCCTTAGGAACTTGAGCCCAGAAGTTTGAGACCAGCCTGGGAAACCCCATCTCTACAAGACCCCTTAACAAAACACTATCTCTACAAAAAATAAAAATAAAAATTGACCGGGCATGGTGGCATGCACCTGTAGTAGTCCCAGCTACTTGTGAGGATCACATGAGCTCGGGAAGTCGAGGCTGCAATGAACCATGATTGCACCACTGCATGTCAGCCTGGGTGACAGAGTGAGACTCTGTCTCAAAAAAAAAAAAAAAAAAAAGAAGAAGAAGAAGAAAGAAGCCTCTGAATGAATCTTTCTACTATTATATTTCAGGCTATATAATATTTTTAGATTTTTATGTAATTGAACTTCAGGACAAGGGAGAAAATGACAATCAGACAAAACTGTTGTCGTCTAGAATGTGATAAAGACTAACCATGAAAAACATATAGATAAAAATCTTGAAAGAGTTTAGAACATCCATCATATGGGATTTCAATTACCCTGGTAGTATACAAAAGGCAATTCCAGAAGCAATAAGTTAGCAGCATTTATTTAGAGATGATTAGACAGGATTGTTTCATCACAGCATGTTAAATGTGCAAAGTTAAGGCAGCATGCATTGTCTCTTGGGTAATATGGATTCAAAAGTATATGAGAGAAATTAATGGAATTAATATGGAAGAATATTGGATTAATTCGCAAATGTTTAAAGAGCAAAAATGGAGTTTATTTTGGTTTTAATATGCTACTGAGCATAATGATTGCATATATTTGGCTCTTGAGTCTACTCAACCACAATTAAACTGACATGCTTCTTAAATATGAGAAAAAAATAATCACGGCTGTTTACTGGTAAAGTTCTAGTCCTTTCTAGCTTTGGTATTTATTAGAGACACAAATTAATTTTTGAAGCAAGTATAAGAACAGATATAAATTTTAAATACTATTTTCCATTATACCAAAGAATGTGGAGAAGGACTTCGATGACCAATTTTAAAAGTTTCAAAATGAAAAGGAAGGTGGTTAAAATTAAACTTCTCTCCCAAGACTGTTCTTTGTCATTTGGTGAGATAGTTTTATTGGGAAATATTTAAAATTTATTTGAAGCCAGAACAAATACCAGTGTATACCAACTAAAAGACAAAAATCAACAAAACTAAATTCTAATTCCATTTTATAAAAAGTGAATAAAGTGGCCGGGCACAGTGGCTCACACCTGTAATCCCAGCACTTTGGGAGGCCGAGGCAGGAGGATCACGAGATCAAGAGATCGAGACCATCCTGGTCAACATGGAGAAACCCCATTTCTACTAAAAATACAAAAATTAGATGAGCATGGTGTTGTGCACCTGCAGTCCCAGCTACTTGGGAGGCTGAGGCAGGAGAATTGCTTGAACCTGGAGGCGGAGGTTGCAGTGAGCTGGGATCATGCTACTATACTCCAGCCTGGAAACAGAGCAAGATTCCATCTCAAAAAAAAAGTGAATAAGGTTAAAATAGATTTGGGATATGAAAGAAATTAGTTTTGTGGAAGACCTGATTGAATTACACTGAGTTACACTGATTGTAACTCACAATAGTGTTTCTACATATTTAAGCCCTTTAAGTTAGTAAAACTAAGACACACTAAAAAGAAGCATTATCAAGGGTAAAACTGTAAAGTTTCTAATATATATTTAACATTTTTGATATTTATGCCAAATTTGTTTCACAGAAAAGCAGGCTCTTTAAAAATTATGAGAAACTGTCTCCTATTAAGAATAGCAGTTACTAACACACCAAAAGTTATAGCTATGCAAGGAGTCAGCATCCCCTTTTGATAATTATATAATCCCCAGAAGACTATGTTCACAGAGGACTATTAGAGTGAGGTTCATTGGCCACATATCTAATAAAATGTCTGAAATTAGAGCAGAGCTTTCTAGTATACTTTGTGGGAAAAATAATTTTATTTCTCAAGCAAAAATTAGTACTATAAAGGTTGTAAAAATATGTGTTAACATCTAACAAGGCAATGTGTTTTTGTGGGTATGAATGAATCTAATTACTTGTGATTTTATTTATGAAGGTACATACATTTATTTCTAAACATGTAAGAAGGGAGAGTGACATCAACCTGTGGATTAGATCACCAAAAAAGCAATCATCTTATTCCAATGGAAATAAATTCCCTGAGTTAAAAATGATCAAAAATGATATGTATTCAGAGTATCTTTAAGTAATATAGCTTTGTGTTCTGGAATGTTAAGTTGAACTGTAGCTCCACATGCAGACAGAGGAGTAGAAGCAATATATCCAACTGAATTTTAAAGCAAACTACAACTTTAAACCCACATATTGCAACAGCTGTATATTGTACATCTGTTTCTACATTAATCTTACTGCCTCAAATAAGAATCATCAATTTGGAAATTCTTTTTTGAAATTACTTTTAGAGTGTAAAGCATATTCTTTTGTGATTATTTCAGAATGAAGCTGCCAGATTTTTGTTCTTTGAAAATTTGAAAATGAATTTGATATTTATAGACTAATTATATTTGGTGCTGTTAAGAATAAGGGTTCTTAGAGAATAAATATGGTTATTAGCAGTGTTAACCAAAAAGAAAGGAAGTCTATAAACAAATGAAACTTAATTTCTTGGGAGATGTATAAACTGGCCTGGGAGGCCAGACCAAGGGAAAACTTAAAAAGCTTCTAAACAGTAGCATATACTTGAAAGTATTCTACTTGTTGACTCATCTCGATGTATGCCCTTGGCATAGTTATTAAATGTGTTATTACTTTACAGAAAGCTATATTAGATTTACCTTCTTTCCTTTCTTACTGAAAATATTAAGATCTAGTTTCATGTCATATATGTGAAAGTATTATAGATTTATTTCTTCTTTCGATTGAACAAAATGAATTTGTCTTTCCCAGTCACAGAGTAACATTCATTGGTTTGGTTGACAGAGTACTCTACAGGAGATAAATGGCTTCAAAATGTTACTTAAGATGGAAAATCAAGGAACATTAAAAGTGACTGTATTGATTTATCCATTTGACACCACAGGACACTAGTTTGAGAATAAAGGAACATATTTGGCACCAAAAAAAAAAAAAGGAATAAAAGGAATAAACACCAACAGTATGTGATCTTACTGATCTTCCCAACCGCAGAAAATTCGCTTTGCCCTGACTTGATTGGCTTTTCTGCTGCTGTGACTCAATCTTTCCTTTGTTTTTCCCTCTTAGTTTGTATTTCTCTTTCCTTTTTTTCATAGGAGGGAGGCTCTCCATAGGAAATTGGTTTGTGGGCTATTGATCATAAACGCAGGTGAAATATACACCCTTGGACTTCAGTGGTCCTAGAAGCTGCCCAAGGAATAAATAGGGAGAGATTTCTGAGGCTATATTGTGTCTCTGGAAAAGCCAGTCATCAGTCTTGATGGAAAATAGCCCACCTTCCAGGGAACTCAGAATCTGCTCCCTGCAGGCTTCAAAATCATAGCCTTGCTGGACGTAAGAAGGTCAACACATCTTATTGTACACCACTGCACATTTTGAATAGAAAAAAATAGGATTCCATCAGATTCAGACCTATCCAAGTTTCCAGAGTCTTAGCTATTAGATGATTACATTGCTGAAGGAAAGGAATAGGCAGACAGCAATGGATAACAGTGTTCTCATGGGACTTTAAGACTGTAGTTTATATTAGGGTGATCAATTTCTGATTTAAATGCACCTAGCCAAAAAGGCAATGACAAAGGAATACTAATTAAAGTTACTGCTATTCTAATGTCCAGATCACTTGTCCAAGTTATTTACACATTGCAGTATAGCATTGCTAGAGTATGGTAAGAAGCAACTACCCTTGGCTTTATCTATTTGTAACATGGAACTATGAAAAGAGCACTCATCCAAGAATTGGAAGCCTTTGGTTCTAGACCAGGTTCTGCCACTAACTCATTTTAGGGCCTTGGCAAAGGTATTAAACTTTAGGACTCAGGGGAGGGAGGGGGGAGTAAAATGAACTCTAATGGCTCTTTCTGCTCTAAAATCCTGTGGTTTTCTGATTCTGCTGGCTTACTTTTCTGTATTTTATCATTATTCAACTCATCAAATTGGCTTAAATTATTCTGAGTCTGGAATGTCCTTGATATTGAGCAGGTGTAAACAGCTTATGGAAACTGAAGATATATCAAATACAGCAGACACTTTAGGGAAAAAAAAAAACATAAAGAGCTGGGTTTAAATTAAGTGCAGTTCTGGATAAAACCAGCCATGCATGTACTTTCAGATTTTTCTATGAATGTCAAGTTAAGAATGCCATCATAACTCTGATGTCCTTTGAAATCTGCCTTCACTATTCATGAAACTCTGAAATATGGTCCAGTGTTAGTAAATGGATGGGAAAATAAACATAATGAGAAATACAAAGCTTTTAAAATTGCTCTCCTCCTTTAGAAGATGGAGTGAGTTGAGATGTGACATAAAGACTTCTGAAGCATGAGGTGTATTGTTATAAAAATGTTATTGTAATCTTTATGAAAAGATATTTAACATTGAATATAGTGTCTTCTAATGTTGAATTTTAATAAGTGTCACTTACACAAGTGAATGACTCTGGTTGGAGGCCCAAATAGATATAGCTAAGGGAGGCTAAATCAATGCTTAGTGTAATCAAGGACTTTAGAGCACAGATGAAAAATTTAGGAAAGTCAACGGATTTTTCACACAGAGTAATTAAAAGGTAAGACTGATATGTGATCAACAGTCAATTCAGTTTTAAAAAATACACATGGATCCCACCTTTTTTTTTTTTTTTTTTTGAGATGGAGTCTCGCTCTGTCGCCCAGGCTGGAGTGCAATGGCACCATCTCGGCTCACCACAATCTCCACCTCCCCGGTTTAAGCGATTCTTCTGCCTCAGCCTCCCAAGTAGTTAGGATTACAGGCGACCACCACCATGCCCAGCTAATTTTTGTATTTTTAGTAGACGGGGTTTTCTCCATGTTGGTCAGGCTGGTCTTGAACTCCCAACCTCAAGTGATCCACCTGCCTAGGCCTCCCAAAGTGCTGGGATTACAGGCATGAGCCACCATGCCTGGCTGGATCCCACTTTTATTACACAAATCAGAAGTTTGGAATTGGATCAATTCTCAGGTAGTTTCCCAGTTTCTCTTCTAAGCTGTTACCTTTCCTACTTAAAGGCAGGAAAGTTGCTTTTTATGCATGCAAAATCGACAAATATCTGCACAATATCTCCATTCTAATAAAGACAATAGTTTCACTTGCTGCTCAACACAACCCACTTGTATGCATCAATAATAACTTTTTAACTTGTCCTCCAAAGACAAGACTGATGTGAGCTAATGTCAACCTATGTATATTTGTCCTTTCCCATTTTGAGTAGGAATTCTGATTCATCTTGTCAATTTTTAAATTCATCTTTAGTTGTTACAACCTTTTTAAGCAGAATATGACTCAGGCACTACATTTCAATTTACAGGCCTTGCTCTGAGTTACTTTTTGAACAGCTTTACACCACACCTAGCTAGACTTTTAATTTTGCTTCTCTAAACAATAATTTTCTTTGGAAAACAAACTCTGTGGAGAGTTCCTCCCATTGCTTCAGTTTAACATACCTATTTCCAGAGGACTAGTACCCGCAGAATTGGCAACTACAGGGAATGGAAAGTTTTAAAAGTCGATCCTAGAAGATGTAGAATATACTTTCCTTTTTGTAGTTTTATTTTTCTTTATTAACTTTTATTTTCAGTTCAGGGATACAAGTGCAGTTTTGTTACATAAGTAAACTTGTATCATGGGGGTTTGTTGTACAGTTTATTTCATTCACCTAGGTATTAAGCCCAGTATCCATTAGTTATTTTTCCTGATCCTCTCCCTCCTCCCACCCTCCACCTGTAGAAAGGCCCCAGTGTCAGGTTTTCTCTTCTATGTGTCCCTAAGTTCTCACCATTTAGTTCCCACTTATAAGTGAGAACATGTGGTATTTGGTTTTCTGTTCCTGTGTGAGCTTGCTATTTTCTTCTAAACATCAAGGTATATCTCAGAACACTTTAGTGACAAAAGGTTTGGGAATCTGGCTTGATAGCTCAACAGTTTAGCCCACAAAGTTAACATTCGGTGACATATATCTTGCAACACACATTACCTCAACTCTTCTTATCTTTTTCATTTGTTGACACTGATGAAAAAAACTACAGATCAGTAAGAGATATGCATATTTATAGGAAACCTGAGACTTTATATCCTGAATTCAATTCATCTTATTGTTCCCAGAGGGAGAATGGTTGGTGGGTCTCCAGGCAGGGCCATTCCTAAGTATAAAACTCCCTGAACATCAACTAAAGCAAGTATGTAAATAGCAGCCACCATTTTCTGAGCATTTCCTATGTGCAAGAAATATTCTTCAGATATTATCTCATTGAATTCTCATAGTGCTCCCATAAGGTTAGTGTTATTTCCCATCTTTGAAGACGTGGGAAATTGAGGCTCTGAGGTCTTTTAACCAGACTGATACCAGGCAGTAAGTCAGCAGAGAAAGAGGGAGTCTATCCCAGGTGGATCAGGCTTCCAGTTCACACTACATGAAAGCAGCTCTGTAACAGAAGCTCTGGAAAGTCAGAACCATAAGCATGCTTCTGAAGAGTTTCAGAGATGCTCCTGTGGTAAAAAAAAAAAAAAAAAAAAAAAAAAAAAAAAAAAAAAAAGAAACGAAAAGCAATGAAGTCTACCAGCAACAGACATTGAATCAAAATTAAATAGATTAGACTATTACAGTCTATTTCCAGTAATAGAAGATATATATTTTTTGTGAAGAAGATATGAACGTATCTTCAATTGACCCACAATTGAGAAAACATATGGATAATTATCAGGGAAGTCTTTGAGTGAAGGTCCCTTGACTGACTAGCTTCAAGTCAGTTATTTTCATCTTAACATGAGCCTCCTGATTGGCCATTAATCAATCAGGTTCCAAATTATCTTTTCTTTAGCACATAATTGCTAGAAATATTGTAATATAAAATATCTAATGGGAGAAAAAGAAATTTTTAATTGATAATTATATTATTTCAGTAAGTAAAGCTATTACCTTGATATAGGAAGAAAGATTAAATATACAAAGGAATCTACATTATCTAAACCAAGCTTACCCAACCCACAGCCCATAGGCCATTTGCAATCAAACACAGCTTTGATGCAGCCCAACACAAACTTGTAAACTCTCTTAAGACATTATGAGATTTTTTTTGTGATTTTTTTTCTCATCAGCTTTTGTTAGTGTTAGTATATTTTAAGTGTGGCCCAAGACAATTCTTCCAATGTAGCCCAGGGAAGCCAAAAGATTCGACATCCCTGCAAACCTTTTATTTTATTTTTTTAACTTTCTGAATTCTTCTGACAAAATGACAAACATTTTGATGTCAGCTCTACTAGACTTTCTACCTGCATTTCATAATCTGAATTCTAATCTAAATCTAAAATTCTAACCATATAAGATTTTATAAATAGGTGTTTATAAGAGTTCCCAATTCTTCATCCTTGCATTTCATAAAAACATTTGTTTTACAAATCAGGGTAGGGGTGACGGGGATAGAGTGGAAAGAAGAAAGTGAACCAGCATTTAACAAACATCTACGTGCAAGTATTATCACGTCATTGCATTTTTCAGTCCTCTGAGAAATGTGTTGTGGTTCCCGTTTTCCAGACCAGGAAACTTAGGCCTTTAGGAAACTTAGGCTTGGAGAGGTTATACAAACCCTTCCCCAAACCCACATAGCTAGTAAGTGGATGAGGAGAATTCAAACCTAGGTCTATCTGATGCCTATATCCATTTGTGTGATGTATTATGTTACCTCCTTAGTCACTATAGGTCTGGTTTCTCTGACAGTTCTTTGAGCAAACCTTAGGAGGCTCCAGAATATAGAAGACTACATGAATGTGTATCTATATTTACTATCTAATGTTTCCACAAAAGCAGGAAAAAAATCATGAAAATGGTAGTGGGTTAAGTAAGACCTCTAAATTGCACACTTATTTCCATAACTGCTCTTCAGAAGCACCACTGAGGTCATTCTCCCAAAGCCTCCAAAAAGACCAAGGTTAGTAGCTGATATTTAACAACAGCATGTCTCCTCTCATTCTCATCTGGAGGTAATCAAAACAGAGACAGCAGTGCTGTTCACTTCAGAATTCCTGTCATTATAAAAGAACAAATAGCCCTTCTTTTGATGAAGAAAATCACCACTCTCCCATCTCAGCATAGCTGGCTCTGTACTGACTCAGCTGTCACTTGAGACTCAGTGTAATGACAGCTTCTCAGATCTCCAAGACTCCTACTGGTTCTCTTTGGGCACAATTATATGGTGACACAAGTTGACAAAACTTACAATCTGGATCCCTTCACTAGGCACATATGGAATTGAGATATGTGACCTTCCAGCTTCCTCCCTGGTTCCTGGGAAAATGCCCCAATTCTGGCTCAGGGGATTCAGGTTAATATGCAGAGTGATATCTGGGATGACTGAGCAAATTAAACCATTAGGGAGCCATTCATTGAGCATGCAGCCAAGCTTAACTTCTGCCAAGCTCTTATTCTTTTTTATTGCTTTCAATGTCAAAGATTATTTTGTCTTTCTATTTCACGAAGCAAAACAGTATAAGTAACGTGTTATTCGGGGTTCATCCCAGGAAATAAAACCATGCAAGGTGTTTTAAGAAGGACAAGGTTTAGGGGAATAGTTGTGTAGAAAGTTGCTGAAAGAACAACAGAAGAAGGCTGCAGACTAGATCCCCAGGAATAATAAACAATACAGAACTGCCCCACCAGCATAACTGCTGCCTCTGAGGATGGCAACTAAGATCTAGATGCCACAAAGACAGAACTGAGAAATTGCTACTGTGGCTGGAATTGCCACAACTTCCTGTGACACCTAAGAAGCCAGGAAATGAACACTAGAGCCCTCCCGCAAAAACATTGTGTCTGTAAGTCCTTTGGCTTTGAAAGGAAATTTACCTTTAAACATGTTTCTTTTTATAGATAACCCAGTAGACATATAGTACCAGCACCTTAAAATTATTTATTAAAAGACTGCTCTAAGTTTTAAATGCCTTGTTTTGATTTATGTTGTCAAAAACTAACAACATAAATAATTGTTATCAGATTTTAATTAAAAGATTGACGGTGTATTTATTAATTAATGTTTTTGCTTTTCTACTTATACTCTGGCTCCTAATGATACATACGTATTATGCTAACTGGTTATAAGCTACTAAGAAATGTATTTTTTCTTTAGAAAACTAGGATAGTTATGTATTATCAGTGTATTCTGTAATTGTTCTGTTCTGCTTATAGTATGAGACACTTTAAGTACGTGTAAGAGTCTTTGTTCATTTTTATTCACTTTATTATTTAAAAGTATGAATGTGACACTAACAAAATTTAGTTCATAATTATATTTCTCACATGAAAAAGCAATTGACAAAAATTGCTTTCAGAACATAATTTAAATTTGGAGCAAGAAAAGGAATCTTAATTAAAAATGAGAAGTTGAATATATTATTTGAAGCACTACAGAAAATTAATTATAGTTTGAAAAAAGTAAAATGCTTTCATTACTAAGGCACATCTGTGACCAGAGGTCAACACTGGGTAGCTTTTTGTAGGTTCCAACATTATTTCTTTGCGTCAAAGCTCATTAAGGAATCATGATATGAGTCTTTAGGTAGAATAAAATACATTAAAAATGTACATACAAATGAAATATAACTACAAGCAAGTTGGAAAACTTGTATTTAAGCCTATATGTTGACGTAACATTAGCTTGGAAAAAAGACACCTGGTTTTCTGATACAAAAATAAAAAATTTACTTTAGGTATCCAAATAGGCCAGATGTTATTCTCTTTATGAATATAGCTATCTTTATAAAAACTTATCTTCCACATTCATTGGTTATAAAAAATGTGGTTGTTAATGCAAAAAAAAATGTGGTCAGTTAGCAATGCACTTAATAACCCATTAAATTTAAAGAGATTAAACATTTATAAACTTTAATATATTGTAACTTATTTTAATTCAGTTTAATGAACATGAGAGCTATTATGTACATATGAGTGGCTGGGTGCTAGAAATACAGAGTGATTAAGACATACGTCCTATTCTCTATGGATGTATCTTCATTGCAAGTTCAAATCCAAGTAAGGCATATATTATTATTCTCATTTTACAGATAGGTAAACAGAATACATAAAACTAACTAATGTAAAATAACTACTCTGTATCAGTTAAGGTCTATAGCCAGCCTCAAGACTTTGAGAAATGCTTAATTGTTACAAAACCTGAATTATTTCATCTTTGTTTAATAATAATGACCAGATTCATGGCTTTGATGAAGATATAGACTAATAAGGACTCAATACTTAAAGATTTAATTGAAAAATACAAATATAGTTCTTGGAACTTTGCTCACCCCTGCTCTTGTATATTCATGCTCCAGATTTCTTATGATTAAGAGAAGAGTAGGAAAGAAAGAAAGGAGGAAAAATATTGTGGCAATCCCTGAAATATCAAAGGTTTTCTTGGGTTGCCCTGTAGTGGAAAACTTAGTCACAATTTGCTAGTTAGCAGTACACATTTTTAACCCTATAAAAGGTTTGAAGTCTGCAGCATCTTTGAGCAAAACTTTTAGCCTGAGAAAAATGGATCCATAGCTTTCTCAGTGGAAATCCATTAGTAAATAGAGCCTAAGATAATTAGGGACAGTTGGATTGGTACATCCTTAACTGTGTTCCCAAAAAGCCTACCTATGTCAAGCACATGGCCTATTAGTTCATGAGTGTTCTCATTATTAAAAAAAAAAAAAGGACAATGAAGCTTTGCAAGTTAAGTACGTATCCCAGGATTATATAACTTATTGGCAGAGCCAGAGTTGAAATGCGGTTTTTATCTTGATTATAAGACATATATATCTGAATATAAGATAGATATATATGTTATAATGTATATTTAAGCATATTTTTTAGTATATATGTTTATGTCTCTATGTGTAAATATAGATATAGACAACTATATCTTTATGTCTATATAAAATATGATGTGTATACATAGGGGTGTGTGTGTGTGTGTGTGTGTGTGTGTCTATTAGTCCATTCTCACCCTGCTATAAAAATACCGAAACTGAATAATTTATAAAAGAAAGGTTTAATTGACTCATAGTTCCACATGGCCGGGGAGGCCACAAGAAACTTACAATCATGGTGGAAGGCAAAGGAGAAGCAGGCACCTTCTTTACAAGGTGTCAGGAGAGAGAGAGAGAACAAACAAAAAGGAAGTACCACACTTTTAAACCATCAGATCTCATGAGAGCTCCTTCACTATCACAAGAACAGCATGGGGGAAACTGCCCCCATGATCTAATCACCCCCCACCAAATCCCTCCCTCAACACTTGGGGATTACAATTCCAGTTGAGATTTGGGTGGGGACACAAAGCCAAACCATATCTCTCTCTCTCTCTCTCTGTGTGTGTGTGTGTGTGTGTGTACATATAAAGTCTCTTATTTCAGTAAAATAATAGGACATACATAACACCTGTGCAGGTGGATATTTACAGATGGAAAACTTACGTTTAGTTCAAGGTTACATATAGGTGGTAAATGATAGAACATAGATTTTTAATGCAGCTTGGCTCTATCTTCAAATATATGCTTTTATTTATATGTTTATCTCATATCAATGTATCTTTCTATTATTATTTTATCTATCACAAAATAAATGTTTAAAGCCCCAAATTATTTTTTTCAAAATAGTGAGCACTGTAAAAGACAGATTATTATAAGCTGGAGTAAGTGGCAGAAAAACCTCCAGGGAAAAGGCAAGCCTTTTAAGTTGCTTTAGAAACCAGGTGGGGTTGAATAGATGGCAGCAGCTAGAAGGACATTCTGATTGAGAAGACCTTTTGAGCAAATCCTTACACTTGTAATGAGCGTAAGAGGAATAGAGGTGGAATTTCTATGTTTCAGGGAATTGGGTGGTAAGACAGGATAAGTAGAGGATGTGAAGATTACAGAGGGTCTTAAACTTGATTAGAAAGGTTTGAACTATATTCTTCTCACTATTTTTTTTTTCAGTAAAGCCCAACTAGACCAAGAATGGTCATGTAACATAACACACTAAACCACTGGATTTAAATCACAACTGTACTATTTTCTAATGAGGTGGCCTTAGTAAACTAGTATCCTCTCTGCGACTCAGTTTCATCATTTGTAAAATGGGAATAAAATAGCATCTATCTCACAGAAACACTGGGAGTATTAAATGAATTAATATGCTCAGAGCAATGCCTTGCAGAAAGTAAATATTCAATAAATTTGGTTATCACAAGTCCTTATGTAGGATGCTAAGTAAACAAACATGTATTTTAGGAAGATTAATCTAAGTTCACTTGGTGAACTAAGCTAGAAGCTACCTTCTGGAATTCTACCCAATTTGGTCATCCTTAAGAGTTCAGTGAACATTTTTTCAGTAGATGGACGGAATAAATATTTATATAAAATAGATAATAGAATGCAGAGTAGAGCAAGAAAGGCAACAGCAGCTGAGTTGTTCTGTGGCAGTTATTTGGATCAGCGCAACCTGAGCTAAGGATGGTGAGTAGGCTGAAAACGATGGTATGCAATAAGGCCTCGTATTGAGACTCAACCAATTACTCCCCTACTTCTTCACCCTGTGTATATATTTAAAGGCAGAAAGAAACAATTTGGCATGTAGGCAAAACAGCTTGGAATTATATAGGTATGAACTCTTGGACACAGGTGGAGGAGCACTGGCTGCTAAGAATACAAGAAAGAGTAGAAAAGATGCATTCAGAATCAACTGTGTGTTGAGAGTTGTATTCTCAATCTAGAATCCTGAGAACAATCTCAAATTCACAGCCTGTAACATCTTTGAAAATCATGCCTCTAGAGTTTTCTTTTCCTCCTTGCCCCATTGCGCTATCATGTCTTCCATCAACCCTGGAGAATAAAATGTTTCAAAAACCTCGTTCAGCAGCAGCCAAGTAAATCGAGCTCTTCCCTTGAGAATCTTGCACTTTTCCTACTGGTGTATAAAACATCACAGATAATTACAATCCAAAATATTTCTGTAATAAAAATATGATGGGTGGTTAATCCTTGACTAGCATAATGAAATTTATCTCACAGCCAATTCTTTGGGGTAATGGTAGTTTTTATTTACAGGAGAAATGAAAGTAGCAGCAGGACAGCTACTATTAAACAATGTAATTAGCATTGGTGTAATTATTCTAGACGTTTAGTCAATGAAATAAAATGTCTTTGGCTCATTTTTCCACTAGTACAGTTTCCATTCAGATGTCCATGCATACTTATTCTGGACATAGTTGCAAACAAAAATACACGAAGCACCTCTGCATATACATTACTACAGAGTTATACAACTATTTATTTTCTGTTATTTATTTCACATCTTGAAAGTGGGTTGTTGATTCACCTTGATTCAGATCAATTACTCTATGTCATCATCTGTCTATCTTGGCCTTTTATCTTATTTTTCCTCCTAGCACTAACGTATCCTTCCCCATATCTTGGTTTTAATGAAATACCTTGCCGTAGACTCAAAAATAGTCATCCTTAAAAGAATAAAAATTCTGCGTCTTCCACTGAGGGGTGATTACATGGTGGTCAGTTCATTATAATCATGGGGCTATAGAGGTTCATGGTGAATAAAGAGTGCTTTCAGCACCACTATGTAAAATATCACCAAGTTGTAACATTTTGCTTAAGTTTATTGATTCTCTTTCAATAGCTAGCTTGCAGAAGATCAATTATATGCTAGAGAAATGCAAAATAATACAGGGCTTTAATTAATGGGTTTAATTGCAAAATAGAGAGTGAGCATGTTTTCAGATATTTTCTGCTTTTGTTTAAAATGAAACTTCCATGTTGAAATAGCTGCTTTTTCCTAGATTTTGGTGGATTTAGTGACTATATTTTTTTGTGTTGTGCTAATGGTAAAAATTTAGCTCACCTGAAATAAAAACAATCCAGATTTAATCAAACCAACTTATGGTTTGGGTTGGGTTTAATTTCTTGAAAATAATCAAATCTCAATTATGATAGAACTCAATGTAGACCTCAGCATATATCATGTGTTTCTGTCTAATTTGCGGCTTTGTTTGTAGTTGGGCTGGGGCCATATGAGTAGTTCTGGACATGGATGTAAACAAGGCCGTTAGGGAGTTGGTGAACTTCCTCCATCTCTCGTCCCCTTCTACAGGAAACTTAACAGTCACATGTCCAGTACCCACCAAAATATGGAGGCTGTCCTGGCCCAGGTTGAATTTACAAGCCAGATTATAACTTTGCAATGTTAGCATTATATTAATATTTGGACGCTCATTTGTTATATCACTGCATAGAACAGCATTATTTTAACTAATATGAACCAAAGCGTTCTTCATATAAAAGCGAATCTATAAATATATAACTATAAAACCTCTTGCTCAGTTCTTGAAAATAATTAAGATATATAATTATAAATCTTTTTTTCCTTTGCTGTGTGTGTGCCTGTGTGTGCATGTGTGTATTAAAACATAAAATATTTAATATAGAGAATTTGTTAACTGCATTGTTCATCAGTGCAAACAAAACACATCAACTTGACATGCTGGTTATTTCTTTTATTAAAAATAATAAATGAAACTGTTTTTAATAAAATTCATATTGCTATTCATTTTTCTATAGTAGAGAAGATTTTCAAACATGATTAATGGGAAAACAGAAAACGAAATAAATATTCCATAGTTTTCTGTGAATTTTTTATTGTCTCTTTTGCACCTTGAACTTGATTGCTTTCATCACTTAGATAAATCTGTGACTTGAAATGTTGGTTCATTATGGATGAAAAAAAAGTACCACAGTGTTTTTTATCCTGTATTGATGATAAACCTTCAAAGTAGGATAATTATTTTTCAATTAGGCTCCATACAGGGACAAGAAAGCATTAGTTATCAACATGTACAGAACATAATCAGCATTAAGTTGTCATATTTTGGCTGCATTAATGTTGTTAAATTAACATAATAGTCATTATAAGCAGATGCCCTTTCCTGAAAGATTTTTGCAATTAACGTTGTATTCATTTGCACACCTATATCTGTACTTTTTTCCAACTCATTAATGAGTCTCACTTTCCATTGCCTAAAGTCATGAAGCAGTGTAAAGTTATAAAATAAAATTTCACTTCCTTGCCTTGTTTAGAAGAAATACCACATTATTCATCCACCACACCAATTGTATTGACCTTCCATATGAAAATTAATGCCCTCCGTTTCCACTCTGAGAATTTTCTTTGGGTTTCATAGAAAGTTCTCTCAATTTGGGGGCTGCTGCTTATTCTTGCTCTGAACATGTTTTCATAACCCCCATCTTGGAAGGGCTGACCCTGCTGTCCATCGTCTCTCTTTCCCTGGCTCCTAGCTACTCACAGGTGAGTATGTTCCTGATTGTCTTTGTACCATGGAAGCAGAAAATGCTGTAAGAGAGGATTAACTGATGGGGAACAAGAGAGAAAATGGACGGAATAAAAACAGTAAAATCATCTTCCTATTGTGATAACTAGTTTTACTGTAGAAGACACAAAGGGTAGATATATGTATATCCCTGAGGTCAAATGCTGATTCTGGAACTTTGGCTAAATCACTTCAACTCTAGGGTTCTCTATATGGCCGGGCATGGTAGCTCATGCCTGTAATCCCAGCACTTTGTGAGCCCAAGGCAGGAGGATCACTTGAGGCCAGGAGGTTGAGGCTGCAGTGAGCTATGATCACACCACTGCACCTCTACTTTGCTCATCTCTACAACAAGGCCATTGTACAATTATAGTTCTCTGAAGCTCTAAGCTACTAGATTGGAAAAAAAAACTGGTTTGAATGGACAAGAGATAGAGCAAATAGGATAATAGGTTTTATTGAGAAGGAACAGACTAATCTCCCATGGATGGTATTTCGAACAGATGAAATCAGAGTTTAGAAGGTTTTGTGTTGTTTTTGTTTGTTTGATCATTTGTATATTATTTAAGGAAAATTTGATTTTTAAATACACGATATATAGGTAGAATTAAAGAAATACAAAAACAATTTAGCCTTTCTACATCATTTTTCCTATATTCAGAATAAGGATCATAATTTTATTTACATTCTTCATGGAAATGTTAAGATTAATTAGTATTCATGCAAAAGTAATTTGAAAATGAAAAATGTCAGCTAAGTGCTAAGTAGTGTTACTTCAGCTTTGGTTTCTGAAAGTGCCAAACTCTTCATTAGTCTTTGTAAATGCCCTCTGATGTGCATCACAGAATTTATAAACACAGCGCAGTAACTGATAGTATGTGACAAAATACAGTGTGGAGAATGTGTTACTGTCATCCTTAAAGATTGATTGGGTTGCATGGAAAAGCATTACCTGGAATCTTCTATAGGAATATTTTCACTGAATTAACAAAGATGACCTTCCTATCTGTAATGATTAAGTGTTCTACAAACCAGAATTAAATTAAAAGCAAATACATATCCAGAAAGCTGTCATATCCTCTCCTAATTATTCTGCCATGACTTAAAAGATGAATATTTTATTTGGGTCACAAGGATAAAGTATGGAATTATATCAGGTCTCCTCTAATGCTGCAGACAAAGCCACTCCAGTGTACGGCAGATGGCGCTTTAAAAGTTTAGACTTAGTTTAAACAAAATTAAGTGACTTACTGGTGAACCATGGTAAAGAAACTATTGAAGAAATAATGCTTACCAAGTGAAAAAGGACAATTTTACTGCCTGAGTTATGGCGATAACCTTCCCCAAATGGTGAAAGCCCACATCTCCCACAGTTGGCTGGTACTTTATTACTTGATTTAACTCTCTCTTTTATTGTTCATAGGACATGAATAAAGCAACTCAAACACTGGAACTGGGCATTATAAATATTTTCCTTTAAGAAGATATGTAGATTAAAAATAGTTTTCTCAAAGAGAGAATTCTATTGAACTGTATAATTGAGTCTACTAAATTCAAAGCATTTGATACTTCTAGTTGGTGAACAAATTAATAAATGGGCAGAAATATACTGAAGTAAAAATAAAACCATGAGTATAGTGTGATTTCAAGAGTAATTTTGAATAATGATTGAGGTGATTGCTACCTTAAAATTCATTTACAAAAGTATTGACTTTTATGTCTCCAAAGAATATATGTCTGGGCATGGTGGCTCATGCCTGTAATCCCAGCACTTTGAGAGGCCAATGCAGGAGGATCACTTGAGGCCAGGTGGTTGAGGCTGCAGTGAGCTATGATCACACCACTGCATTCCTGCCTGGACAACAGAACAAGACCCAAACTCATTTAAAAAAAAAAGGAAAGAAGAAAGAAAGAGTTTAGGAAAAATCCGTTTGAAGGTTCATTGATTTATTCACTTAGGAATTGTATATTGAGTGCTCACTATGTGCCAAACATCATTATTCTAGGTACTGGAGGTAAAGCAATTAACAAAGCATATGAAATTTCTATCCTCGTGAAATTTATGTTTTGGTGGGACAACATAGACAATAAACAGAAAAATAGATAATTTGGCAATGAAAATCAGTGCTACAAAGAAAAATAAAGCAAACTGAGGGGTGATAGTGCTGAGTGTGTGTGGGTGGGGTATCGTGGGTGTTGATAAGGGGCACGTGTGCATGTGTGTCCAATTTTAAATAGGACTGTCAGGGAAGTTATCACATATGAGCAGATACTGGAAGAAAGGAAGACAACAAAAGCTGTGATTATATCTAAAGGAAGGACCTTCTAAACAGAGTGGACAAAAGCCCTCCAGCAGGACCATACTTGGTGTAGAGGGTGTAAACAATAGACAGGAGGACAGATTTGCTGGAATAAAATTAATGGGAAGGAAGGAGAGTGGTAGAAGATGATGTTAAAGGAAGGTTGAGGGAGGGAGGCAATGTAGGGACACATAGGCTGTGGTAATAAAGGCTTTGACTTTATGTTGAGTGAGATGGATGGTTTTGAACACAGGAGGAATGTTATCTGACATATGTTTTAATGGGATAACTCTGCCTGTGTATGGAGAATGCTGAACAGGAGTAGGAATGGAAGCAGGGAGACCAGTTAGATTAGGAAGCTGTTGTAAGCAGAGAGGATGGTGGCTTACACCAAGGGGCAACAGTGGAGGTGGTCAGATTTTGGATAAATTGTGAAAGACATCCTGATGGGCTGGATGTTGAGTGGAAGAAAAAGTGATGAGTTAACATGACATCAGTTGGTCTGAGTGTCTGGACTAATGTAGTCCATTTCTAACGAGATACAAAGACTACAAGAGAAACAGGTTTGAAGTGGGAAATACCAAATTTGAGATGCCTCTTGGACATTTAAATGGAGATAACGCATAGGTATTAGGCTATAAATCTGGAGTTCAGTTTAGAGTACAGGCTGGAGATAGGAATCTTGGAGACATCACCGTTGAGTAATATATAAAACCAGGAAAATAGATAAGATTACCCAGAATTCAGATAAGAAAGAAAATTGATCTTAGGAATGAGCTCTAGGTACTTCAATTTTAGATGGGGAGTTGCAAAAGGAACCAGCAAGGAAAATTGAGAAGAAAATAATTAAATAAAATGTTTCAAAATGAAGAAATAATAATCAGTGACAAATATTGCTTATTGGTCAAAAAATGATGGGAACTGAGAATCAACTATTAGAGGGCAAGTATTAAAGCTATGCTGTATACTAAAGGCTTGTTTATATAGAATGCAAGAATAGTTAGGATGGTCTTGTTAGCGGCTGACAGAGATTATTGGCACAAGCATTTTAATCACTCTGTACTTCCAACCTATCCTTTGACACTGTCCTAAGATTGTAGAGAGAAAAAGTACTATTGTAAAATCCCCAAAGAGAACACTCTACTCTAATCCAAGAAAATCTCCTTTATCTGAAAGGATTTACATGGAGGAAGTAAAAAGCCCCACTCTTAAAAAAAATATGACACAAGTCTTATTTAGAACAGTAGTTTTATAATACTTAGAAAATTATAGTCTATATAAAAGTACATGTATTTACCTCTTGTCCAGAACTTCCATCTTTCATTCCTGACACTTTTCCTTTTGTACTGAACTTATTGCCTAAATCTAAAGCACTGTTCATTAAAATACAATGCAAGCCACATATGTACTTTTCATTGGTTTTACTAACCACATTTTAAAAGCCAGACAGAAACCAGTGACATTAATTTTTAAAATATATTTTACTTAATATATCCCAAAGATTATCATTTTAACATGTAATCAAATTTCTAAAAATTATTGTGATATTTTACATTATTTTTGTAGTAAGTCTTTGAAATCCAACATTTATTTTTGACGGACAGCGTAGCTCAAGTCAGACTAACCACACTTCAAGTGCTCATTAGCCACATACTTTTGGACAGAGAAACTGTCCTATAATTGTATTAAAACAATTTTTTTCGACAGAGCAAATTAACTGCTAGCACCAGTCTCTCCTTTCCATTTTCATCCTCTTGGGCTTTTTAGTTACTTTTAGACAAAGTAGAGGAAAAAGCAAGTCAGAGGACCAAAATAAGTTGGTGTAGTAGTCCCTTCCCTTCTAAATAGGCACTTTCCATTAGGTGTTCCTTCCTGGCTTTCATAAATGTATATAATAAAAAAGTATATTATGGTTAGAGGGGATTTTGTGTTTCTTGGATGATCTAGGCCAGAGTGACTTCCGGAGGCTAAGTCAGGAGGGCAAAGAGACTTTCTTACATGTCAAAAGGAGGGTTTAAATATTTATTTCTCTTATCAAGGTTCACTGTGACCTGTCAGTTGTTAAAAAAAAATTAACTGCTAAATGAAAAACTAAAAAAAATTGGTTTTGAATATTGATGATAATAATCGCTAACATCAAATGAGTGCTTACAAAAAGCCAAGTATAATTAGCCCAAAACTTTACAGACATATCCCATTTAATTACCACTATAAACCTAAAGTATGGGTCCAAACTTTATGATGAATAAACTGAAGCTTAGATAGATGAAGAATTTATGGTTTTGGTTTCATGGTGGCCAAAGCCAAGTAGAAGTCCTTTTAATGACAATTTTTTAATTGCTAGTTAAAACATAATTTTAAACAGTAATATTTAGAACTCAAAAGAATGTTTTAAAACCTCTAGCTTCCAGAAATAAGTAGGAACTTGACGACAACATGAAAAGCACCTAAGCTTATATAGCAGCTTGAGAGGATACAGGATCTGAATTAAAGCCCCCATCACCAGAAGATGAGATTCTAATTCTTCATGGGGAAAGAACACCAGGTTTTGGACCTGCCTGAGGCGGGAAGGTAAAGTAAGACACTAAATGAAGTTGGGATGCTAAAAATATTACCTACACTTGTGAAAGAGATTTAGACTGCACTGCCTGCTGAGCCAGGGAATTGTCAGGGAATATCGTCTTGGTCTGATGCTCTAGGCAGGAAAAATTTCTTCCATGAGAAATATATGCTTCAGTTTGTGCTACATGAAATTACAAACTACGAATTTACACTGCCTACATAATGCAGAAATCCCAAGCTCAGACTGGTTCTAGATAGGGTTATCTGTAGAAACAAATACACAATTTGTAATTCGCTTCTATGATCCAGGGTGCCATGGGCTCCCACATGGGAAAAAGAAAAAATTTCTTTAGAGCTAAAAATTATAAACTATGCAAGGGTACAATCTACCTCTGAAAAAGTCAGATGCAACAAATGGAAAGATTAATATATCTAAGAATTTAAGATTAATAGAATAATCTGAAAGATATAAAATGATTATGCTTAAATTAAGGAAAGAAAACGTGAAATGAAAATTATGATGAAAAAATAGAACATTGTGACATTAAAAGACATAGATTGAAATCAGAAAATTATAATCATTAAAATGAAAATTTCAGTGAATGGCTTTAAATATCCATCAGAAGAAAGAGATAATAACATGGAGGTTTTGTCTGCTGAAATCATTCAGAATGTGGCATAGAGAGATAAAGAGACGAAAACTATGAAAGGGAAGTTACGACAAGGAGAGGAGAGGAATTGAAATTCAATTATAATCTACTAGGAATTCTAGAAGGAGACACTAGGCAAAAATTGGCAGGCGGACAGCATTTAATGTGATAGTGTCTAGTAATCATAATAATAAATATAATTCTTATATTTATTTAAGCCCAACAAGGCCTGGGTGAGATAAATACATATGCATTTGTACTAGTATACATAATAGAAGAAATTCAGAAGAGCCAAGCAAAAAATTCTTAAAGGTAACAAGAGTTTAAAAATCCCTTCCAAAAAGAACAATAGACTAAGCAAACCCTTTCAGCAACAACAAAGACAAGAAGATAATGAAATAAAATCTAAAAAGCCCTGAAAGAAAATAATTTCCTGCTGAGAATTCTATACACAATTAACGTGTGATTCATGAATTAGGCCAAAATACTCTTTAGACTAAAAGACTAACTGAATTTACATTTAACAGATACACCTTCTCTGAAATAACTAGTAAACAATATACTTCAATATTAAAAGAAATAACAACCAAGAAGGAAACTGAACCCAGAACCAAGATGTGGTTTGCAAGATGTGTGGGGATACAAGAAATGATAATGGACTGAGAAATTGTTAAATCTAAAATAGGAACTGACTGTAAAACAACAGTAACAACAATAATAATGGCTAACTTTGGGATGTTTAAATATAAGATGGAATTAAACACTAGGTATTTACAGCATCTAAAATGGAGACATGTCATTAGCATTGAACTATACCTTTGTTCTGGGTTCAACTCCCTTCTTACTTCATTTGACTACATAACAGGCAGCTCCCCTGACACTGACAAGCCGTGATACTGGTGATACTGATGGACAAGTATGTGCTCTGTACCATAAAAAGTCACTTAGTTTCAGTTTGAAAAAAATCATTTGGATCACAGGACAATTCACTTGGATGTATAAATTCGTGTTGCAGTTTGCCTTGTTCACTCTACTTTGTTTGTGTAATAATAATTATAGCTGATTTTTAAAATTTATTCTGTGCAAAATAACGTACAAACACTTTACCTGACTCAACTCATTTAATCCTGTGAGGAAGATGTAATCATTATCTCATTTTACAGATGAAAAAAAAAAACAAAGAACAGAGAGATTTCCTAACCTGCCTGGGATGATACAGCTCATAACTAGAAGAGTCAGAATTTATACCTAGGTAGTCCAGCTCCAAAGTTTGTCCTTTTGATCACTCAGCTAAATTTCCTCTCATGGGTATGAACTGCTTGGATACAAATCCAGATACCTTCATTTATGAGCTGAGTGACACAAGGCAATTTAGACAATCTGGATACAAAATACTGAGAAAAGTGTTATTGAAGTGTTATGATTTTTCTTTTTTTGATCATCAATAATTTATTAAACCAATAAAACAAATGAGTGCAAGCAGAGCCTTCTTATAATGTGTATTGGAAAAACATATGGGTGTGGTTTTACTTATATAATTTTATAAGCATATATTTTATATAATATACAT
The DNA here is from genome assembly GCF_006542625.1 of Nomascus leucogenys. Classification (NCBI taxonomy): domain Eukaryota; kingdom Metazoa; phylum Chordata; class Mammalia; order Primates; family Hylobatidae; genus Nomascus; species Nomascus leucogenys. The sequence continues at coordinate 49,921,903 of NC_044393.1, forward strand.
AGATGTATTTTTTTTCTTCTGTGCTTAGTGGAATAATGTTCAGTGTGACAGGCAACTTGAACAATTAAATTTCAAATAACGTTTTAAAAATTTAAAATTGTCTTAGATTTACAGAAAGATTGCAAAGATATTACAGAGTGTTCATGGGATACCATGCCTTATGTATTCAATTTTTAACATTTTCCCTTAGTGTGTTCAATGTGAATTACCACCTATTCACCCCTTTGGTAAAGGACGGATTCCTGATCTAGGATTATGGGATGGCCAAACACACAAGACCCAACACTGGTCAGATGAGCCCAAAGGACACTGCACACCATGCAAGACCACCCAGGAATTGAACTTGAGAACAGAGTGAACAACCAGGGGCTGTGGGAGAAAGGCTTTGTAGGATAGAGAGGGTGGGATGCCCTCTACTTCTCATGGGAGTAGTTTGAATAACTTTGTGAGCTGGTAGGGAACTGAAAGCCCTTGCTCAGGGAGAAGAAAGAAATTCACCTGGTCTGTTTGATTAGGAGAGTTGTTTGGCTGGAGCCCTTGTCCCTGGGAGCACAGAGGAGAAAGTGACCAGTTTAGCTCTGACCATTTGGCTTTTGTGTCACTTTGATATAATCCCAGCATTGGCTGGGGGGGACTTTTTTGACTACTTTCTTAAATTCTGGAAAATCAAGATGCTCCAGGCTCATCTTATATAATTCCTGCCCCAATCAGCCATTTCTCCAAAGGCCCCTGGTTCCTTTTATTGGAGGATGATGTTAGAAGTCAAAACCTGGGCACTTGGTATGCTCGTTACTACTGGGGTGTCATTTCCTCTAAGCCTGTTGCATAACAGAGCAAAAACTTATATGTATGTTCTAATCCACATGCATACACATATCTAAAAATACTGCTATGTGTAACCATCTATATTTATATTAAACGAAACTTGAGTTTATACTGATGTCTCCAACTCTAATCCATTACTACATGGATTATTAATGCTTTCTCTTGCTTATCTCTGCTGTTACTTTCCATCCCAACAGTGAAAACCTGGCCCTCACCATCCACCATTCATTTATTCAGTTGTTCGGTTCCTGTATATGTGTATAGTGGTTTCATAGTTGTTAACCTGTATTCCAATGAATAACAATATTATCAACTAGAGTACAGAGCTGACACAGAGTTCTCTTGCATTTAATTTTTCAGACTGCCCTCATTTCCCAGGTTACCTAGCTCAATACTCCCCCACCCCACGCCATCTCTTCAGTGAAGGTGTTGCATACATTTGTAATAACGGTTAAATACTTTTGTCACATTCTGCATATAGTCTTATGATCCTCTGACCTACTTAATGATTTGTTTAATTGGCATGGATTAAGATTCATTTCTCTGCTGTAAATTCTTTGGGTTTTGACAAATGCATCATATCATACACCACCATTACAATGTCATACAAAATAGTTTTGCTGCCCTAAAACTCCTCCTGCATTTCACCTATTTGATCATTTCCCTCCCACTTCCTGAACCCCTCATCTGTTTTGTCTTTTCCAGAATGTTATTGAAACAGAATCATGTAGAGTACATAGCTTTCTGACCAACTTTCACTTAGAAAAATGGGTTGACAATTCATGCATGTCTTTCATGTGTCTTCATAACTCATTTTCCATTACCACTAAATAATATTCTATGATATATATGCACCATAGTTTGTTTATCTATTCCGCTATTGAAGGGCATCTTGGGTGCTTCAGGTTTTGGCAGTTGTGATAGGGCTGCCATAAACATTCGTATGCAAATTTTTGTGTTAACATAAGTTTTCAAGTCAGTTGGGTAAATGCCTAGAATTCCAGTTGCCAAATTATATAGTAAGACAATTTAGTGTTAAAGAACCTGCCAAACTGTCTTCCAAAGTGGCCGCATTATTTTTTATTACTCCAGCAATGAATAAGTGTTACTGCTGTTCCACATTTTGCTAACAATTGTTACCGTCAGTTTTTTGAATTTTAGCCATTCTAATAGTTGTATAGTGGTACCTCATTGTTGTTTTACTTTGCATTTCCCTAATGACAAATGATGTTGAACATCTTTACTGTTTGTAAGTTTTTTGGTGACATATCTGTTTAGATGTTTTGCCTGTTTTTTATTGGTTTGCGTGCTCTCTTATTGTTGTGTTTTAAGAGATAAACTCTGTTATTTTGGTTACACATCCTTTATCAAATATATGTTTTGCAAACATTTTATCATAGTCTCATGTAGCTTGCATTTTTATATCCTCAACAGTGTCTTTTATAGATAAGGAGTTTTAAATTGTAATAAAGTCTAATTTTTTTCATGGATTGTACTTTTGGAATTGTATCTAAAAATTCATCACCAAACAAGAGTTCACATAGATTTCCTCCTGTTTTTCAATAAATTGTATAGTTTTTTATTTCATTACATTTTAGATTAACTTTTTGTGTAAATTGTAAGGTCTTTGCTCTTTCTTCTTTTCTTTTTCTTTCTTTCTTTCTTTCCTTCCTTCTTTCTTTCTTTGTAAATTGTAAGGTCTTTGCTTATGTTTCTTTCTCTCTCTCTCTCTTTCTTTCTTTCATTCTGCATGTGGCTGTCTGATTTGTTGGAAAGATGGTTCCTTCATTGAATTGCCTTTTTGCCTTGTCACAATCAGCTGACCTCATTTATGTGGGTTTTTCTATTCTGTTACATTGACCTATATGTGATGTGTTCTCTTTTGCCAATATTACACTGTCCTTACTACTACAGCTTTGTAGTAAATCTTGAGATTGACTACCATGAGTCCTTTCAACTTTATCCTTCTTCATTATTTTGTTGGCTATTATACATCTTTTGCCTTTCCAAATAAATTTTAGAAACATTTTCTTAATATCTACAAAATAGCTTACTGGGATTTGAATTAGAATTGCTTTGAATTTATAGACCAAGTTGGGAAAGAATGGCAACTTAATATTGAGTCCTTTAATCCATGAACACAGAATATGTTACCATTTACTTAGATCTTTGATTTCCTTCATCATTGCTTTGTAATTTTCTGCATACAGACTCTGTACATATTTTGTTATACTTATATGTGAGTATTTCACTTTGTGCTATTGTAGATGGTATTTTTTTAATTTCAAATTCCAATTTTTTATTGTTAGTATAAAGCAGGGCAATTGAGTTTTGCATGTTGACCATTAATCCTGCAACCTTGCTATACTTGGTTATTTCTTTTGTTTTTTTTGTAGATTTTTTGGTGTTTCTATATTTTAAAAGAAGTCATATGTTAATTATTACAGTTTTATTTCTTCCTTTCCAATCTATATGGCTTTTAATTCTTTTTCTCATCTTGTCACTAGATAGAACTTCCAGTATGATGTTAAATAGAATGGTGAAAAAAGGACATATTTTCCTTGTTGATAATCTTAGAGGGAAGGCATCCAATCTCTCATCAAAACATGAGATGTTAGATGATTTATTTATTTATTTATTTATTTATTTATTTATTTATTTATTTTTGTGGATGTTCTGTACCAAGCTAAAGAAATTTTCCATTCCTGGTTTGGTGAGAGTTCTTGCCATGAATAGATGTTGTATTTTGTCAAATGCTTTTCCATGATAACTGATGATATCATAGATTTTCTTCTCCATGGCCTGTTGATATGTTAGATTACATTAATTGATTGCCTACTGTTGAACCGGCTTTAAATACCTGAAACAAATCTTACCAGGCTGTAATTTATAACTTATTTTATACATTTTTGATGTGGCTTGATAATATTTTGTTGATGATATTTTCATCTGTGTTAATGAGATATTGATCTGCAGTTTTCTTTTCTTGTAACACCTTCATCTGATTTCGGTATTAGAATGATACCTCTCATAGAAACAGTAGGAAAGTGCTAATCTGGACTAATCTGGTTTTTTCATTTTTGAAAAGTTATTACTGATTAACTTTTTAAATAAATGTGGATCTATTCAAGTTGGCTATTTCTCTTAATGTGAGTTTTGATAGTTTATGTCATTCAAGGAATTGATTCATTTCATGTAAGTTTTCAAATATGTGAGGATAGAGTTGCTTGTATTATTCATTTATTATCTTTTCAATCTTCATGCAATCAGTAGTAAGGAAACTTCCTTGATTTCTGATATTGACCATTTGTATGATCTCTCTTTTTTCTTGATTAATTTGGTAAGAGACTTGTTCATTTTGTTTATCTTTGCAAAGAATGAGCTTTTGTTCCCATTGATTTTCTCTATTATTTTCTTATTTTCAGTGTCATTGATATCTGCTTTAATTTTCATTATTTACTTTTTTCCCTTTGGGATAGGCTTAATTTTTCTTTATTCCTAAGGAGAAAAATTTAGCTTATTAATTTTAGATCTTTTATCTTTTCAAATATATGCATTTATTACTATAAATTTCCCTCTAAGTACTACTTTCACTGCATCTCATATAATTTGATAAATTATATTTTCATTCCCATTTAGTTCAAAGTATTTTAAAATTTCTCCCGTGACTTCTTCTTTGGACACATATATTATGTAGCAGTGTGTTGTTCAGCGCCCAAATACTAGGGGATTTTTCAAACGCCTTATATTGTTGATTTTTAGATTAATTTCTTTGTGATCTGAGAACATACTTTATAAGAGTTCTATTATTTTATTAAAGTGCATTTTATAGCCCGCAATGTGGTCTATCTTGATGACTGCTCCAGGTAAGTTTGAGAAGAACGTATCACATGCTCTTGTTAGATGGACTATTGTATAAATGTCAATTAGGTTAAATTGATTTGTGGTGCTATTCAAGTCAACTATATCCTTACTGATTTCCTGCTTGCTTGGTTTTTCAATCACTGGCAGGGGGATTTTGGAGTCTCCAACTCTCATAGTGGACTCCCTGTTTCTCCTTTCATTTATATTAATTTTTGTCTCATATATTTTGATGGTCTTTGGTTAGGTACATACACATTTAGGACTGTTATGTTTTCTTGAAAAATTGACCCCATTATCATTATCTCATGCTGTATTTGTGGTAATCTTCCTTGTTTTGAAGTCACCTTTGTTTAAAAGTAATATAGGTATTCAAACTTTCAATAATTGTTAACTACTTAGATTATAGGTGTTTTGGCGAGGTGGATGATGTTCTTACTTGATTTATATTTTTAAGCCATACAGTGTCTAGGATACTGTTGGGCTTGGGAATGCTTGGTAATAAAAGCTTTTTGACTGATAAGGATTAGATGTCTGTGAGCATATTGTACACTATAAATAGGGAGATAAATGAGATTACAATAAAAATTTCTAAATTCCCAGAAGA